>NC_136494.1:22509813-22712313 GCF_053919585.1 Euprymna scolopes
TATTTTTATTTTGCTTTACACATACCTGCAAACACACGGGTAACACTGCTGGTTATATAAAACAAAGTTACTTTTTTCTTATATTCATCTATAATATAAATCTCAGTTGTCTGTTAAAACATGTGCATGTAAGTGTTAAAGAACACCCGCCTGTTCTTGTAAGTGAATAAATAAGAGATAGGATAGTCGAGGATTCGAACTTGTGAATCTAGGTTTAGAATTCCGATCATAAGTTAAAATAAATACAGAATACATAATGTTATTAAAATGCAGAATGTTATTGAAAATGGAATGTAGAATTGTCATCGTTTAGTTCTCATAAAATAGTTAGATATCTGTTTATAGAAAAAGGAATGTACTGATGAATTTTGTTTTGTTAATGGAAGGAAATTAAAATAAGGAATATAGATCAGAACAATAGAAAATATTAAACATATTTGTAAAGTAGGTTAGACAAATCGGCTTTGTAAAAAACAAAATGTGAAGAGCGATGCATGCTTGAAAACGTGAGGCGTGTCAAGACACGAGTCTGATATGCACGTGCTGGTCACGCAATGACGTCATGAGTCTCAATATAGACAGCTTTAAAATTCAGTCAGTCAGAGGGGACAAGTGAGAAGAGTGAGTCAGAGACAGAACTGACATCGAACCTTGGAAATGAAGCTCAGAAGAAGAAAGAATCATGTAAAGACTTGAATTCCTTGATGCGAAACCATTGACCGGTCGAAAAGGAATAAACAAACATCCTTTTGTATCTGCGTCTTCGTGTTATGTATTCAACATTAAAGGTATTGTCAATATATATTATAAGAACTTTGTGAAAATCATCATCTCAAAAATAGGTAAAGAAATATATGTGTCAATGTTATAGAAACATTCCCATTCACAGAACTGTCAAACAGTATAAATGTCAAACTACATCTCGGTCTATCTATCTATATATCATATTTCCCTCTCATTATGAATTACATGTCCCGGCTTACTATTAAAATATCCCTGTTTCTGTGTTAAATATATCTATCTGCACACCACAATATGAACACTCTTACTAAGACGAACAACAACAACAACAACAATATATACGACAGCTCTTCTTCTAAAGAAATAGGACCCTTATGTAACATAAGTATGTATGTGTGTATGCCAAAAACTTTCGACAGAAGCGACGGATTTTCACGAGATTGGATCGTTTTTAAGCTCGATCCTTCGGAAGACAAATCGAGCAATTAGCTAAGAACTACAAAGAGGGAGTCTCTTTTTTCGCCGATATTTTCGAAAGTCGTCCCCTGTTTTCGATAGACTCGCCTTAATTTAAACCTTTGCCACTTTCGGTTTCACGTTTTTTAATCCTTCCCGGTCCAGGTTCGAGCCTGCTTGCATATAACCGCTTTTTCTTTTGCTTGTTATTTTTTTCTGTTTTTTTTTTCTCAACACAGGCCTCCAAACACACGGGCAACGCCGGGCACCAAGACTAGTTTGTTATAGTATTCAAGTTTTTAAACGATCCGTGTTTTCGTCGTGTTCTCTGTGCCTAAAAACTAAATGCCAGTTCCCTTAATAATTTTCTTTGCCAGAATTACCTGTCTGTTTTCCATCTAACTGCAATAGTCGTTTTCAAATCCAATCTGAATTTTTTATTGATGCGTATTTTTAAATATTCAAATTATTTTTAGTTCAATGGTACCTATAAGGATGTTTTCTTTCCAACCACTACATACTCAATGACCTTCATCTTCGAGTTGCTTTTGGGCCTTAATTATTTGTGACTTCATCTTAAAAATATTCTAGTGGCAGTAAGTGTCCATTAAAAGATTTTGACGTCAGAGCGTCTTCTTACTTCAAGATACATAATCTTTTGTTGGAGTTGAATGTCTCCTTGAATAGAAAACATAAAGAGGACAGATGAGCGAATGGTTTCGAGTCATGGAGTAGAATAGGTCAATGCAAGATATTTAAATTAAAAAAAAATCTTAATATTGTGAACGACGTTCGAAGAAAACGACTATATGGAAACAAGACGATCAAAATTAAACGGGATCTAAATAGATTATTTATCAATACAGAAAAAGAGGCGAAAACAAAATAGCAGCGGCTTAGAATTTGAAAATGCTTTTGCGTTTTTTGAGGACAAAATATAGCAAGTGAATTCGCATGTCGTATTAAATCAGAAATAGATTTAATTTCTACTGTTTAGCTATTGGTGACCATGGTTGCGTAGAATATTCTTTATGTCCACAATGAGACTATGTTTGCCGGATAAATATATTTTATAATCGAAATGCAAAAAGTAAATTTCGTAAAGCAATTGCATTTCGCTAATCTGTCAATATGACACAGGTGTTGTTTCATAATTACTTTTGAATACGCAAAAGAATAAATTTGTGTAATACAAACCAACACATTTTTTTATTTGTATATTTTGATAAATTATGGGCATAGGGTAATGTAGGGTAAGGCGAAATAGTTGGAATTAATTCTAGACCGAGACAAAATCCGATGTTTGATCGATCCACGACCTCCTTCGAAAAAACTCACTCTTTTTATTCTTCATCCCGCATCTTCTGTCCCGTCTTTCTTTTTATCGCTTTCCTTCTTTCCCCATCTCATCGTTCTCCCTCTCTGCATTTATTTGTATGTAGTTTTTTTTCCAGGAATTTTAACATTGGAAACACGGGAAACATGTTCGATTTTCGACCCACCCTCCACCCGGTCTGAGAACTCTCTCTCTCTCTTTCTCTCTCTCTCTCTCTCTCTTAAGTTCGTCTTCATCAAATAAAGTCTTGCTGCGTGTCGCTTTTTTTTCTTAGTACCAATTGGAAATCAATGCATCGATTTGACAAAAAAGAAAATAATACAATATATTTATTAAAAAAAACGATCTATCAATGAAAGACTAATATATAACCGGCAGAATTAAGTCGTGTTTCCTATTTGCTTACTTTCGACAACGGAATAAATTTCCCGTGACTTTTAACCTCGTGTCAGCATCTATAGAAAAATAGAAAAACACCAGTTCCAGGATAGGTAAAAATTATTTTACGAAACCGAATCATTTTCCACCATTTTATGTATCCTTAGAAAGATTACAATTAATATATAATGATATTAAAGACCTTATGTCTAGAATCCTTCATTCATAAAATCAATTTTCATAAATATCCATTACAAGATTTTGTTTTTTTTATTGCGGCCCGAAATGGTCACTAAAGACGTGGCAGACATGTATATGGGTTAGAAAAAATAATTATTTTTAGTCGCGTGCTAAAAATAGGTCTGTCGGTCAGTCGGTCTGTCCGTAACACTTTTGTACTTGGCCTTTTTGGTTAAGATCAAAGGTATGTTGTTAATAGATTTAGTTCTTAGCTTTTTACACTTTTATTCGCCTTTTGGCCAAGATGAAAGTGTAGTATGTGTTCTTATAACATGCTGTATTTATGTTTGTAACTTTGTGATATAAAGTGGGGCATCACTTTTCTGTATTAATTTAATGTAAAATGATCACCCACTTTACAACCGGTCTATTTCAAAGCCATTCAAGTCATTCTCCAGATCATTCAAGTTGTTTTTGAAGGATTCCAGTTATTTTTAAGCATTCAAGTCATTCTTAAGGTCATTCAATTCATCCTTAAGTTTATTAAAGTCATTCTTAGTCATTTACTTTTTATTTATTTAAGTCATTTCAGCCCATTTTTCGGTCATTTTAGTTTATCTTTAAGAATTTCATGTCAATCCTACATTCACGCATTCATTCATTACACGAGCGCAGGCGCTTAATGGTTATCAGCCTTGTTATTTAAAACAACACAGTATGAACAGAAAAAGGGAATTGTAGTACTTAGCCTCAATAGAGTGTTACATGAGGGACAAACAGCAGAAGTGTAGTACATCTCAGCACATTTTCACCGTTCGAAATAGTTCATATATTGTGTATGGATGAATCTCCAAAAACGGCCTCTAAAACCTTTTAGCACCATATACAGCTGTTAATATATTTTTTTCAGTTTTGGGTCAATAATCAGGGGCTTGGTGAATTTTCTATCCGACTGTCGCTGTGATAATTTTGGTTGGAATGTGTCCAGATCGAACATTACAAATATGGTGTCGGTCGGCTCTTCCTCAACGAGTTCTTTGTCGCTTGTCTCATCTCAGCGACGTTTCTTTGTCGCTTGTCTCATCTCAGCGACGTTTCTTTTAAATTGTTTTTAGTTACGTTTATGCGTATTCTTGAATTTTGTACGATATTACACCATATCGCTAATCCTTATCAATTTTATTTACGGTTTATATAATTATAATTCATCATCTTTTATTTTCGCACTCACATATCAACTGTGCGTAAGTTCAGTTAATTTGGCATATCTACCTTTATTGGAAAATACTGAAATGGTAGAAGCTAGTATAGCCGGACCAATCATATATTTGTCAATTCTACTTGGGGTTCAGGTTGTTTTATTTTGCCTTTTTATTTAAAGTCTAAACATCTTTGACCTACCTTCTCAACTATTTTTTTTCTTAGTACCTCTATTTTCTAACGCCTTTAGTTTATGTTCCTTGTTAAATACTTCTCGCTGTAACTACGTTATTTCTCGACATATTTTCGAATTATATGTACTATTTTTCCTAATGTTTTTCTATATTTACTTTGTGATTGATATGTGATAAGTCCAATCTCTTTCTTTCATTGACACTTCGATATAGAAAGGATTTATTATAGTACGTTTCGTCTCTTGGACTTTTTATCAAATTTTGTACTTTGTTTTAAAAAATTCGCAAAGGCTAAAACTATTAATCTAGTTCGTCCTATATAAATTCTCGAAACGTATTAATATGAACACTTTACATTTTTTACAGTACCGTTCTAATTTATTAATAAAAAATAATTTGACTATAAAATTAGTTTTGTTGCCATTTACCGTGCGAGCTACAATATGTTTTTTTTTTCTGTAAAGTTGATATGTAAAGTTTTCAACATATGCAGATGTATAATTGAATGATCAGACCAATATCCAACTTTAATTCCACTGATTTCTAAAATATGTTCACTATAACGTATTTATGTAAATTTTCGAGTGACTTTTCCTTGGACGTTATATAATAACCTCTTTTTTATTGATTTGCTTTTTTTTACAATGTGTACCTTAATGATTTCTCGAACGTTGACAAGTTTTATACCTGGGCACTGATGTAATTTATTCTTCTTTCAAGTGTTCACTTGTTTTGACAATGTGTATAACCATGTTTTATTCTCTCCTCTTCAGGAATATATTAAAAAGAAATATTTTTAAAATGCGGTTTAATATATTCTTTTTTCTCGTTTAGTAATGGGGAATTTTTTGCTTTATACTTCACTTATGTGTTTAGATTGGCCTCTTACGATTAATGTTACATTATAAGGGCCGTCCCCTTTTCATGTAAGTATAAAATTAGAGAGATTACTTAAAATGAAAATAAAATGAGAGAAAGCAGAAATCGAACCTTGGATATAAGTTTTAAAGAACAATAGGTTTAAATGGAATGTCCAGTAAATTGTGCATTCTGATGAAATAAATAAGAAAATATTCAATTGTTAGAAAGAATGTGGATAATAAAATATGGGTTAAATAAATTAGATATGTAGGTTGAATTCCTTTGTGAAAATAACAGAGGAAAATAGGTTACTGGAAAATCAGAATGTTCGGGAAACGTGCGACTCGCGCATGTTGAAACACGTGAATTGTGATCACGTGGCCGGACATGCATGGGTGTCTCAATATAGGAAGTGAGAGTTAGTTAGTTAGTTAGTTAGTTAGTTAGTCGGTGAAAAACTCAGAGAGAGTCTGGTTTGAAATTCGAACGTCTAGAAGCGAGACGATCACTTTTAAACTTAATATGTGAAGCTTTGAATTCTTGATGAGAAAACAACGGCCGGTTGTGAAGAAATAACCCCATCATGTGTTTCGATAAAGCTCGTCTTTGTGTTTGTGATTCTTACAAAAAGGTAAAGTGAATTGTTATTATATGTCTGCGTTATAAGATGTCGTGACATACACAGCTCATATCCACAATGTGAATCTACATCTCATATCTACACTAAGACTATCTGAACACTATCTCCTCACTCTAAGAGCTTCACATAGCAACACATCTATTAACTTAAGAATAAACATATTTTTAATATATATGAATCGTCATAACACGAACACGGAACGAACAATCTCTCTCACAACATCCCTCTCTAGAACTCTTACAACACATCTCTCTTCTAAGACTGCGCTTATAATAAGACTCTCTCTGAATAAGACCATTAGCATTAAAATCCTTTGGCGCTCTTTTACTAGTTTCTGTGAAGTCTGATTTCAAGGTTCGACAATTCTCTTCCTCTAATATTCGCATTCTTCCTGAACACAAGTCCTTGAGCGATAATAAGACCTTTTAACCCATACGCTGACAATTGTGCATTGTGACAGTCAAAAATATTTATTGATCTTGCTTACAATAAGATCAAGCACTAATTTCTGTTGTTCTTTTTAAATAAATTAAAACATTTTCGCATGACGTATTGATGCTGAAAAATAAAATCTGTTGAAATGATGAAATATACGAAATAAAACAGGCACGTTTCCAACAAGACTACCAAGGGAGGAGGAATTTCAGGCTTTGGTTGGTCGTAAAATACGAGTAAATATAGTATTTTAATAGACAATTAAAAAAATAGACAAAATTTGCAATTAAAAAAATTAGACACAATAGACAATTAAAAAACACGTAGCATGCATCTCATATTATTGTGCTATTAAAATAGAAAAAATGATGTGTGCTAGGTGTGCGTAAGAAAGTTGAGAATTTAAACAGTTAAGAGTGGGGAAAAAGAAACACTGCCGCGTGATTGACGTTAACTTGCACAATTTAAGTTAATCAACGAACACTCTATCGATTGGACCAAGACATCACCGATGTTATCACGTTGCAAATTTATCTTTATTTAGATAAAACAACGAATTGACCGTTCGTGCATACATAATTAACAAACAGCGTCGAAACCAAGATGTTTCGTTGACCCCAATTTTCAAGCAAAACGACATTTCTACATGAAATTATTGACGATTTTTTTTCTAATTTTTCGATATTATGTGTCTGAGAGATAATCCTTGTTAACGGTAGCCTGTTTATGACTCTTCTATGTTAGTTACAAAAGTTTTTAGTGGGCGTACAAACACACAGCCACACAGACGACTTAGACTTATAGAATAGATATCATAAGAATGTTTAGAAAATAATTATAGCTGCAATGAATAATTCGTTATTAAACATTATTTGTATTGATACATGTATACGTTTGGGTACGAGGACAGCATTACTGTTAAAGAAAAAGTAATGTATCTCGTCCCCTCCGTTAGTTTCTGAGACCCTTGGGCATGGCCGAGAAAACACTAGCGATCAGGATGAGGTGATGTCATGGAAAACAGGTGACTGATGTAACACGGAAACAAATAGAAATAATTCTGTTTATGCTTTCGTATTTTGTTGTGCTGGGCAGAAGATACTTCTGGATGGAATGGGACATTCCCTCAGTGTGAACACTGCTCGGGCACAAAGAAACTGCAAGGGTCTTTCTATACAACTATAGAGAAAGCTATGGCAATACTTCAAAATTTTATTCGAGAAACAGCGTGAATATGGTTCTTAATCGAAACACTTGCTCGGTAGGGATTACTATAATAGACACTGGAACCTGATTATCATTAAACTACTCTACGGCAGCGAGAACCATACATTGGCAGTCTGAACGACTGATCACCATAAAAAAATATGAGCAACAATGAATTCATGAATGTTTTGAGTTAGAGAGAGAGAGGAGAGAGAGAGGGGGTTGAGATGGAGTAAGGGGCATTTTCGTCAATGTCTGTACCATGCAGGACACAACTTAATGAGGATGATGTGTGTATGGTCCAAACTTTGTAGTTTCCGAATGTTTGAGAAGCGGATTGATACTTTTTATCGCTTGAATTATTTATACTATTGTTCTTATATTGGATTTTTCCTCACAACGTTTCGGCAGAATGTAATCTCCGACTACATTTGTTGCATTATTTTCAACTCGAGAATTCGAGAACCGTTCCTAAAGAGATGTTTCCTATTTTCTAACTGAAAGTTTGAAGCGCTATGAAGACTGAACTATGATTAAAACGAGCGGTCTTTTGTGCTTATGAATTTATCTTTCTACATCAAGAAAGACTCTCAATGGACTTTTGCCAGTCTTTTATGTTCCTTGGTTATCCATATCCGGTGCGCGCCTTATACCTCTTATCTCTCCACATTTAGAAATCGACGAACCTATCTCCTAACTGTACTGAGATCAAGTGCACCAGCTTCGTAAACTTTTTACAGGCAGCTATAAATGTTGATCGGTTCATTTTTCTGCATAGATAAATTCAATGACATATCCCAGCTTCTGACATAGGTTCCTGACAGGGCTTTCTTTCTTAGAGTCTAACACCATAAATATCTGCAACATAGTGATTAATGTTTTAAGTAATTAATGCAGTTCAGTTATCGTATCGATGCAATTTGCAGTCCTATCTGACCCATCTGGAATAAAAATATGAGACATTAATTTGACATTTGTATTTATATCGAACTATTGATCCTGTAGGAAATTTCTTAATTTACTTGTAGGTCACGTCATATAAAGGATAAGCATCAAGTAGATCATCAGTTTGACAAGAATCGCCTCCAGGGGAGAACCGGAAACAACAGTTGGAATTGGCAGATGATTTCATGGGCGGAACTGATTATCTAAGTGGGCGGTACAATAATTTTTATAACGTATATAACATGGTCTGGGTAGAAATCTTAAGTTTTTACAGGAATAAGTTTTTTTATGGTTCCACCAATCTCACTATGGTTAAGGGTGTTTGAAGACAGACTAATAAGTGCATGTACTTTCATTTAATTCCAATTTTAACAACGCTTACTCATACAAACCGGTCGTAAAATAATAGAAAAACGTATATACATTACAGCAATATTGGGAAAATATTCAGAGTCTGAATTGGTATATTTATAGTATTTTCGTGATAAAAATGGCGTCGGTATTTCATTGCACTTCCGCACATCAGAAACGTACTTCCGGGTTAATTCTAAAAACCTATTCCTCTTCAACCCATTAGGCAAATGAGTGCTTCAGGCTTGAAGTTAATCTGATCAAATGCCAGCACATTGAAGTTCATTTAAAGAAATCTAGCAAACATACCGCAGAGAAAGACAATAAATACGCATACAAAACACATACACACGCACACACACGCACACACACACACACACACACACACACACGGACAATTTTTAATGTGTATGGCTAACCGGGCCCGAGAGAAAGGCTATTTTGAACAAGAGATTGAACTGTCAGGAGAAATATATGTTAGGTCTATGATGAAATTTAACTGTGGAATTAGAATTATTAAGAAAAGTGCCAGAATTTTGTCAATAAATTAAATTCCTGTGCATGCGTTTAGTATTTCGCACATACGTCGGCCCAAGATAAGAATGTAGTATCTGTTCTTGCGCTACAATTCAATTTGGAAGTGGATTTTTTTTCAAGACTGAAGCAATTTTTATTTTTTTCCTTTTCCCCACATTAAAAAACACCCTGGTGTCTAAATCTGAACGCGTGCGGCAGCAAAGTAAACACGTAACACACATTGTTGTTATATTATACTTACAGTTAAATATGTAATACCATTCCATGCTTCAACTATTCCTATAGTCTTCGCAATCGGTGAAATCGGCCATCTTTCATTTAAATTGATTGATTGCATTCTATAGTCGGGGACTACATGCAGTAAATTTATCCACAATACATTGTAGCATACGTTAAACAGTGTAGAAAACAATGTTCAGTTTATAAAATTAGTTTTATATAATGGCATTTTAAATTCAATTTTCACACCAAACAAGGCACAGTGCCACTTTGAAGTAGGGGGCTAAGTTGCAGAGGTATTATGACGGGAGATGAGTAGCAAGATGTTTGTTCACATTACTCTTGAACTTCTGCATGTCAGTACAGTTGAGAAAGCAGAATTCTGGGAAGGAGTTCCAAAGTTTAGCAGGTCTGGGGAAGAAACTACTGGAGCAGAAGTCTTTCTTACACCTATGGACCTCTACTGTAAAGGGGTAGGATTTAGCTCCTTGTCGAGTTTGTCGGAGGTATTCACGTCGAGAGAGTACACGTGCTTGTAAAGTATTTGTAGAACAGGCAGACGGATGCAAGATTTCGTCGATGAGGCAGAGGCTGAAGCCTAGATGGCAGTTCCGGACCTATGAGGACCGTAAATAAATAGGTAGCGTAAATAAAATTGCTTGCACGGAATAAGTTCGTTTTATTTCGTTCAATAAGCTTCTGTATATTTTCGGCAATAAAAAACGCAAGTATTTGGGAGCTACCATTTTCAATTTAGTTATGACATGGACGTCCTCGTAGTTTATTTTACGTTTTTTTTTAATATAAGAGTCGCAGTATCTGGGAGATGAACACTTTAAGATAGATACATATAAAATGCGTCGTTTTGAAAGATCACAGCGAGCCAAGATCACAGTGTAGTATATGTTCTGATGTTACACTCGACCTTTTTTTTTTCTCAGTCAGTAGAGGAGAAATCTTTCATCACTGAGACAATCTTTATTTTTGTTCCTTTCCAGAGTGTCTAATTTTGGAGAGCTGGATTTTCCCCACATTATGTGTCTAAATATGCTCTCGTGGGGAGGGCAGTAATTAAGAACACCACTAATGTATAGGCAGTGGGTTTAATGGTATAAGAACTTCGTTGTGTTGAAGTTTTGACGAAGAGCTCGTCGTTGATTTTTTTAATGTGTTTAAGGACAAATCTTGATATAAAATTCACAAGCTAAACTCCACAATATAAAAGTATATAGGAAATGCGCAGTTTTGTCGTATCACCAGTGTACAGGCAGTGTGTTTTCCGGTTAATAAACTCAGCTTTCTTGAAGTTTTGACGAAGGTGTAGTCGTGGTCATCATTCAAGACGTCAGCTTTGTTTTTGCTTATGTGGTTAGGAAAAATTTTAATATAAAAGTCGCATATGTTTAGGAGGTAAACTCCTCAGTATATAAATACAAATGAAATGTGTAGTTTTGAAACATCACCAATCAAGCAGGGTGTCTCATGGTAAAAGAACAGATTTGTTGATGTTTAGCCGAAGGCTTAGTCGTCGTCGACGAAGATGTCTACGTTGTTACCTTTTCCTCTGTTTAGGAAAAGAGGAATAACAATCTTATAGTGGATGTCTTAATTTAAACTTAGTTATATGAAGCAAGTAAAAAGGTTATTTTAAGTTAGTTTTATGATTTTCTCTCTCTTGTATCGTTCAATCTTACATATACATTATATTACCCTGAATTCCGCCCCAAAAATGTGCTCCTTGTTGAAACCATATTTTAATGTTAGTAGCGTTCGTTTATAAAGCGAATAACTGATTTTCTGATTAGTAGACTTATCGGACCGCAGTCAATAAGAATGGAGAGAATTTGGGGAAGGGGATTTTATTATTTGTGAACAAATAATGGACAAATACTGTGATGTCTATGAATTTATGAGCCAGTAAGGATAGGTGTAGTCACATTATCTGTGGAACATTTAGAAATTATCCGGGTGACAGCTGGTAGCGGAGGCGGGACTAAATATTAAAGAGAAAAATAGGGACTACTTCCTCTAAAAATGTTGCGATTGTGATAATGTTGCTCGTTGGATGCAACGTATCATGTTATTATCATGACTTAATTTGTCTCGAATGCTGTTCGAAAGATACATAATATAGTGGCTATTACGCTAGATGTATTGAATTTGGATGTGGCAACTGTTGTTGCAAGCCTACGATATATTGGTCCATAGGGGAATTATTTAATAAGTTTGTTATATTAGAGGTGATGATGATTTTCAAATAATTTTGGGTGACGATTCAACTAACAATGGTTTGGTTATTTATGCTTTAGTTATTATTCGCGTTTGTACGCACTTTTCCACTGCGTCAATTTAGTGGAATATCTGTAATTATAATTTCGTATTGATATCCAGAAAAAAAAAAGATTATCTTCTCATTAAACTATTAGAAAACAAGAGGCACTTTATTCCACCTGATATATGTCATTGACCAGTGGGAAGGTAGGCGATGATGGCTATAGTTACGTACTTCTAAATAAACTAATTCGGTATCACCCTTTCTCTTTATGCCATATGATGACATATATGTTTGCGTTACCTACGTCCCTACAACTTAATAAATTTTCAACCCGAAATTAAAGTTAAATTTTTCAAACCTCTTTGCCTGTTGCACTATCTGTTATTTTCAAGGAAGTCAATTATATATATGAAGATTGACTTATTAATAACACATAATAGTCAATCGTTAATTAAACTAATGTCGCTTGCACACCTATTCATTTCAAATTTTCAAAGGGTCTTCTATTATTTTGAATTTAGAATTAACAACCCCGTATCGCCAGTATTTATTCATACTAGCGGGTCCTGTGGAAATTCAACAGCGGTATTTTCATGAGAATAAAAAATAAAACAATAAAACAAACAAGCAAACAAAAATACTGATTTTCTTTGAAACAACTTCATATGAATGTCATTTTGGGGAAGAGATTAAAAAAACGATACTTATGCATTTAAATTACCACATTGAAGCCAAAGTTTCATGAGTGCTTTTCTAGCAGAAAACGTGAACCACCAATATATTCCAAAACGCTCTGAGAAGCAGACGAGAAAAAACAATTAAACAATTTGTAGAAAACATAATTAGTCATGAATTTATCACATCCACAAGAGAAAAAAAAACTACAATGATTTTCTAGCGTAACCCCAATCCAACGCCATAGATATTCAAAACAGCCAAAGAAACCCCGCTTTCTACTGACCGAACCAAATATTTTGTCAATAAACAGTTAAGAGAAGAAATAGTTATATCAACAGTCGTTTGAACTGTTTTCTTCTTAGTGCCTTTTTAATCACTCGATATATAAAGTTAGGTATGTGTGTATGCAATAGTTTTTGAATGATTTATTAGAACTGGTCATTGAAAAAATAAAAAATGGAACGTTTGTGAAATCGAACACACAAATATCCAAGTCAATGGCTGAATCCTTAGAAAACGGTTTCCAATTTGTAGTAAAATGGATCCAAAATGGATTCGCTTTTCACAAAACGGAACCCTTTTTTGTGGTAGTGGTGGTGGGGAGTCTATAGAAGATTCTCTAGTTTAACTCTAAACCAATGTCATAGATATTCTGGGTCGTTTCTATATAGGTCAAACAGCTAAGGTACATTTCTGCTGGCCGACCCAAATGTTTTGTCAAAAAGTTAATAGAAGAAATTTTACCAGGAAGAAAGAGTAATTGACAAAAGTATGTAATAAATTCTTTAAACGTTCAGTGTGAATAGAAAACGCGCGGTGTTATTGTAGTCCTTTTGTTTAAACTGTAAACGCATTTATCTAAGTAATCTGGTAAATATAGTGTCATAATATATCCGGTTATTACTGTTTATTTCTCATATTTGTATAGGAGGTTGTGAGATATTTCTAAGGTATAGACGCCCGGCGCGGACGGATAACCCGCGATATAATCATACCATCCTCAAACAGAAAAAAGATACTACTCTTGGATTCAAGCCAGAAAACCAAGAAGGTATATTTTAGTCTCACGTACGTCCTAAAAGCGACATCATTTTTTTTATGTATCTTTTTTTTTATATTGCGTCTTTGGTGGTCGAGGGATCCTATTCATTAAAAGGAGAATAGAAGGGCATAACACACAACGAACATTAAATTAGCGTATCTATGTACTAATTTAATGCTCGTCATATGCCATGACCTTCTATCCTCTTTTTACTAAGTAGGATCTCCCAGTCGAATCATTTATAATCTGAAAACTGTCATACACGTACCTACATTAAAGGCACTACGTTAATAGTATGTAGATGTGCTAGTATTTATTCACATTGCAACTCAGTAAAAAGACGGGCATCACTAAGTACTTATATCCTGTCCCTATATGCAATTATATGTTCTATACTGTTGTAACAAAGTTAGGGTGTGGGTAGGTTGATGCCCCCCCCCGTAAGGAAGAAATGCAAAACCGCTTGGTATCAAGTTGTTTATTTAAGGAACCTGAGAACTATGTGTTAAAGATTAACAAAAACTGTATTTACTAACTGTTTATTTGAGTTCGATCAGATCTTTGAAGCGAGCCATTGTGTTATTTTTGTAAATGATAATTTAGATTATGGACTGAGAATTGAATTTCTAAACAAAAAAGTAATAATATCCGCGTGATGTTCAGAGGGCGATATAATTGTTTATATATATATATATATCAACAAGTCAGATGAACAAAAGGGAGAATGCGCAGACCACAGACTCTGAGATAGAAAGATAGAGAGAACACAGAAATTCAGAGCAGAGTGGGGTTTTTACTTAAAACAAATTTCAGAGAGAATGCGCAGGCATTTCTTGGAGAAGAGATGCGCAGAAAGGAACACAGTCAAAGCAGAGTTGGCTCTTGACTTGACACATTTCTTCAGATACCCAGAGACCGGCACTCCACATATTTTATATTCTTAGCATAATAACACATCGCTTCCTTCAGGACTCTGAAAGAATTATAAGAACTGTACTGTTTTTTTTTTGTTAATATATATTTGGTGCAGAATCGTTTTATCCTGTGTTTTTTTTTATTTTACTACACAAAAAAATCCACGGCTCTCTTTCGACGACGTTCGTCGTTAAAAGGGTACGCAACGAATTGGTCCAGGATATGTAACTAGACGATCAACCGATAATTCGGTCACTTCCCCATACCAGTAACTTTAGACGGCCAAGAATTATCACCGGCAGTGGAAGTGTTCCGAGGTCGACGATTGTCCTCAACCGACTGGTGAAAAAGTGGGGGTGACACTGTGCCTGCTTACATACAATTACGTTTGCTACCATGGGCTCTTTTTATGCTAGTTGATTTCATATACGTTTTAATACATTCCTACAACGCAATAAATTTTCAAGCTAAGAATAGTTAGATGACGTTTGATAAGCCCTCACTGGTTCCAATTTTTTTGTTTCAACTAGCATGGGTGCCCGGCTTTGCCCGGGTGTTTTGATGTTATGCTGAACAAAAAAAAAAAATAAAAAATAAAAAAACCGGTCAATTTTTTTTTAATTTGACCCTTATTATGACCCCTTAGCATTTATTGTTTTGGGCTCAAATAAACTTATAAATAGATCCATATCCAAGGAATTTATATCTAAAATTTCAAGCGTTTAGACCAAAAATTATCGGAGGAGTTTAGTAGAGTTCTCAAAAGTCAAATCGTTAAACTTTGACCACTCACTCGCTAAATTTCTGGCCGAAATCCGGTCCCATCGATTTTCCCAAATCTCAGTACCCTGTATATCACATTTCGAGTCTTTAGACTTACAATTGACAGTTATTGCGTATGGGAATGTACACACACACACACACAGACACGTTCACTTTTATAGACATACTAGCATTCCAGCCCGGCGTTGCCCGGGGGTTTGGATGTGTATATTGAGCAAAAAAAAAAAGAAAGAGGTAGTAGGAAGGCAGGCTCGAACCCGTACAGCAAAGGAGGAAAAGAACGGGATAAACACTAACGTTTATGCTGTTACGACCACCGCCAAACCGGAAGCGACATTTTTTTTAATTTAGGCTGGATAATCTAAAGGAGAGTATACATAAAAAAAAATATCGGCGTAAAAAGTACCCCCTCTGTAGAAAAGTGTCTAGTTGAAGGGGAAGATATAAATGTTTTTAGCCAATTTTTCGATATTTGTCGTATGAAAGGTCGGACTTTTAAACGATAATAATCTTGGTAAAATCCGTCGCCGCTATTAAAGCTTTAAGGCAGAAATGCAAACATACATACATACATTTATATATTGGTAACTAAAAATTTTTCGACCCAAACTGATGAAAAAGCTTGTCCTGTCTCTGAATACCCTTTATGAAAATTTCAAATATTTAGACCAGAAATTGTCTGAGTAATTTGGAAGAGACCGCAGAGGCCATTTTTTAAACGTTGACGCCTATTATGACGCCTTAAAATTTATTGTTTTGGGCTCAAATCAAGTTATTAAGTAAGACCCATGTCCAAGGAACCTATATCTAAAATTTCAAGTGCGTAGACCCAAAATTCTCGGAGGAGTTTGGTAGAGTTCTCAAAGGTAAAACCGTTGAACTTTGACCCCTTAACAGCCAAATTTCTGGCACAAAACCGATCACATCGATTTTTCCAAATCTCAGTACCCTGTATATCAAACTTCGAGGCTGTAGACTAAAAATTGGCAGAGATTTTGCGTAGGGAAATGTACACAGACATATACAGACACACACACAGACACGTTCACTTTTATAGATATATATACTAGCATGGGTGCCCGGCGTTGCCCGCGTGTTTGAAGGTGTATGCTGAGCAAAGAAAATAAAAGAAAAAAGAAGAAAAGATCAATTTGTTTTTAATTTGACCCCTATTACTGCCCATTAAAATGTATTGTTTTGTACTCGAATTAAGTTATTATGTTAGATACATGTCCAAGGAACATATATCTAAAATTTCAAGTGCGTAGACCCAAGATTGTAGGAGGAGTTTGTTAGAGTTCTCAAAGGTAAAATCGTTGAACTTTGACCCCTTAACAGCCAAATTTCTGGCCGACAACGGATCGCATCGATTTTCCCAAATCTCAATACCCTGTATAGCAAATTTCGAGTCTGCAGACTGAAAATTAACAGAGTTATTGCGAAGGAAAATGTACACAGACAGACACACATACACGTTAACTTTTAAAGATATATAGAAAAATATTAGATAGATTTGTTTAACAAAAAATGTATACGCATATATAAATATATATGGAAACAATTTCGTGTTTACTATAAACATTTTTCGCAAATATTATGCAAGTATAAATCATGTAAAATATCTGCATGAATATAATTACAGGTAACTAAAAATGATTATCTCATTAAAACTCCAAAGCAACTAATAGTGAATTAATTAAAATGAATGCTTAAAAGAATATGCAAATTAACTAGATCGTTTGCTAGTGAATGCAATTCCAAAACCAAGATATAAGAAAATTGTATTTTCTTTTTAAATAAATAGAAAAGAGGGTTTTTAATACGAATATACACACAAAAGAAAACCAGATTTATAGGAGTTTAACGATAAAAGTGTCGCCTTAAAGAAAACAATACTACAGCTTTATTTAAAAACTTTTATTGGAAAAACTAAAATTCAGGTAGCTTGATGTAGTAGAGTTGATGCTATTCAATGTAGCCGCGTTCAGTCTGAATCACTGCCTTGATTCGGGTCCGAGTGAGGTAGTCGTTAGTTCTGCTCTGGGCAGAAGAGGTCTAATGAGAGAAAAGTACAAAGTCATAGCACTCCTCTGAAGCCAAGTCTATATCTCTTTGGACTTTTGGACCGGCGCCGAGTCCTGCTGCCACATCTTGGGTCTGACAGAGGCCGACTGAGGGCACCAGAATATTACTACATCCAGGTAAACTTTGGTGTTAACATTCAAGCCGACTTCGAGGACGTGAGATGGCACGATGTTGCCGTAACTTGAAACAACACCAAAGACCATAATCGTGACCGGAAACTTTGTTTTCATCACTCCGGACACAACCCTGTTATTTGAATCAATCCAGCGAAGCATTTTGATCGTGCTGGCAATAGTCCTATTGTCATTACTTTGATCGGTAGAGAGCATGAGTGGCAAAGCAGAACATCTCCACACTCGCTCGTTGGATACTGTGTCACTTTTAGGCACGATAGAAAGCTCCTATAACTCTTGGGATTTGTACACAACTGGCCAACTAATAAGTCGTTTGCAACAAAAACGAACCCTGGTTTTAATCAACGAAAATGAAATCCTGCCGTAATTTCTAGGGCGACAATTTTATCGTTTCACTCTGTAGATTAAGAGGACAAACCCATTGAATTTCTACTAGACAACAGTCAATTGCCCGTCATCAGCATATTGTACTAATCCGCAGATTGTATTGTTTGAATTTGTTTCCGCAAATATTTATGTAGCTCGAATACTTTATTAATGTATTGGGTATACACCAGAAAGACCATTGACAGTTGCCAGCATCTTTATGAAATCAATGTTTGTGGAACGAACTGCATTTGAACTTGAAACACCATGGTAATCAGTGCTAGTCGTTAACCACTTGACCATTGTCACATTCTAGTAAACTGCTAATTAAAACTAATGTGTCTGGTGCATTTAAAATCTCAAATTGTAAGTATACTTTATTATTTGGGGATAAGAGTTCAAGCCACTATGTTTGTAGTGACAATAATGTATTTATATCTTACAGGATTAAAATACAAATACGAAAAACAAACTTGTTTGCTTCTCCTGAAACAGATTTGAGCCAAAGAATTTCGAATTGGCACGATATCAAATCGCTGGACACGCTAATTATTCTTGGCACATATTTGCTTTATCAGAATATTTCCTTATGTATTTTTTCCTATATTTAAAACAAAAAAAATTGTTGAGCAAAGGAAACTAACTTTTAATTTCTAGCCGTTGGGTTAATTCTTATTAGTAATGTATTTGTTGAATCGTTTCAGAGGATGTAATTTGTTCGTTCATTTCTTCCTTCCTTTCGTGTTGTCTAATCCGTTGAAAAATATCCTCAGGTGAATTCGATGACTGTCAAGTGTAAGCTTGAACATTTGTCAATGACCGCTCAACAAGGAAACAAGCAAAAACGCAAAGGAAATGAAATAAACCTAAGATAGAAAAAATAAAGAATCTATAAAGGCAAAGAGAATATTTTAAAAGACAAAAAGGAATAAAAAGCAACTTCAAGGACTCGAAAGATTCATTAGAACCTTTGCAATAATGAAGAAGCCATTTTGCCAGCTGAAAGCCCATATCGTTTGATCATCAAAAAACGTTTATTTTCAACCGACATCAAGTGTTCGTTCATGACAATGTGCATAGACCTCGTGTTTACGCATTATTTAAAACTTGCGTATTATAATAAAACTGATACACACATTCCTTTTATTTTACCTCAGTTAAACGAGGTTTACCCAGCAAGTAATAAAAGCGTTGATCATTTGGAGATGCCAGGCGTTCAATCTGCTTTCCACTCATGTTTCACCAATTTTATTTTGTCATCGGTATCAGAGAGTGCTAAGGCAGAAGACGCGTGATCGCATCACCTCTATTTCACAATTAAATGGGTACTTACACTTACAAAGAGATCAACTGCATCTCGAGGCTGAACTAAGCTTATATATATATATATATATATATATGTGTGTGTGTGTGTGTGTTTGTATATATATGTGTGTGTGTGTGTGTGTGTGTGTGTGTGTATTACTTTACTACGTTTCTAAAAATGACACAGAAAATAATTTTGCAGACTTGTTAATCTCTGTAGGAAACACTTTTCTAATGGCTACCTTTTGAAAAATAAAAACTGACGAACTGAGAAAACTTGATCTTTAGAATTGGAGAATTACTTTATTATACACACACAGATACACACACATACACACATATATAAGTCTAGCGGAGATGCGCGGCATTGCCTGGGTGTTTAGGTGGTTTAGTAAGAACCCCCGGGGGGTCAAAACAGCAGTAGCAGGGTCCCCGCCTGTGTGTAAGTGGTGTAGTAAGGAACCTCGGGGATATAAAAAAGTGGTAGTAGCGGGTGGAGGAGGAATCAAAACAACAGTTAAGCTGAGATGTAAACAAATATGCTTGTAACCAGGCAGGCTCGAACCCGTAACGCGAAGGAGAATAAAGATTTAAAAAAAAATAAAAAACTGATGTCTTAGTCGATACATCCATCGCTCCACCGGAAGTTCGAAACGTTGAAATTAAACGTAATAAGTCGAAAAAAAGCGGATGACTTGCTAAAAAACAAAAACATAAAAGCAACCCGCCCTTGTACAAAACTGCTCTGTTGAGGCTGAAGTAACGAATGTTTTTGGCCAACTTTTCCATACTTTCGTCCGAAGGAAGGCGCTATAAGACGACCCCATTTCGGGAGAATCCGTCGCCTTTGTCAAAAGTTTTTTTTGCGAGAGATAACACATACCCGCGCGCACGCACACATTGTTCCTTTTTTATATATTAGACTAGTGGATGTATCCGGCGTTGCCTGGGTGTGTTGGCGTACTAAGGGTGGAAATAAAGGCAACCAGGTGGGGGGAGGGAGAAACAAAAAGGGTGAAGAGAAGTAAAATAAAAGGGGTAGTAAACTGGAACCTGTAGCGCAAAGGAGGGAAAGAAGGCGAGATTAAAAAGTAGGTAGGGAGGATCGAACCAGTACGCACAGGCGGAAAAGAACACGAAAGACGCGTAACGCATTGGCCAGTGTCGCTAGCACGTCAGCAGATGTTGCGTATGTCGAATTTAAGCATAGTCACTCGAAAGTACGATGATTTAAATGCTTGGTATGTATTTGCTTCATTACGAAAGCAAATTAGACACACGGTAGTTTTTTAATAGAGGGGAATCAACCCCCCTTGAAAAGGAACACTCTAGCAATATCCCAATAGTATAAAGGTTTTCCCTACATCAACCAAGGATTAATTCTTACCTATTTTTCGAACAGGTTCGCTTTATAGGAAAAAGCCAAATAAACACCCGAGACGACACTATTGTGGAAATTTTGTTTAACTAAAAAAAGCAAAAAGCAAAGAAAGAATGTCCGTTTGCGAATGCGAGATAATAAGATCCTGCTATTATGCAAAAACATCTCGTTGAATCTAACCAACGTGAGAACCCCGATTAAAAAGCCTTATGCGGACATACACAAACGCTCGCGCTTATTTTTCCTTTTATATATAAGATGTTTTTAGGTGGTTAACTATACGTAAAAACGATTGAGTAATATTAGGTGTCGTGCAATTCTTATCAATTGTTGACTTATATTGTTTAATTTCAACAAAGAAAAACTCTGACAACGAACATACACTTCTAAAATATTTTCTTCTTGACCTTGATTTAATGTTTAAAAAAACAAGAATAATTAGAGTTAACGAATTATTTATAGTATATTTTAGTTTCTGGTGGTTTTCATACATTTTTGCTTCAATAATATATCTGCAAAATATAAAGCATATCTCTAGAATTAATAATATTTTAATCATGCGCCGTATTTTCATTTATTTAATAAAATTATGTACACATTGATTTTATATATACAAGAGTGAGGGGACTATTCTAATATTGTACCCGATCCCGTGCTAAATTCCCGATTCCAATACAATTACACGTTTAGTCTTTGTGTAAATATTTAAGCGATAGCCTCTTCAGCTACTTATCACATAGCACTGTAATCTACAGAAAATTGTAATAACAAACCGTAAATGCTTTCTAACACGTAAAGTTGTATTGATGAATAACGCGTAGAAACATGTATTAGCATAATGAAATGCCAAATGCTTATTTCAATGTGTCCACATATTTCTATTACTTTCTGAACGAGCTCGAATTACAAGCATTTCTTAAAATCGTTAAATATTACATCTTTCTTACCTTTCTCTCATTATCTACATCGGTAGGGCACAGGATTGGCGCACTAAATGTTTCGGTCCCTAGCTGTTGGAACCAAAGTCATATATAAATATCTTTTAAATCAATATTATATATAAAATGTTCAATTGAGCATTGGCTTTGTAATTATAAATACGAAATCTCCATGAAATAAAATATATTTAAGTATACGTTACGTTCAGACAATGCTGGGCGTCCCCTCTGCTAGTGTATATATATATATATATATATATATATATATATATATATATATATATATATATATATATATATATATATATATATATATATATATATATTTGAAGTAAATACTTAAAGTTTACGCATAAATCTATACTTTCGTATATTAATTTTATGTGAGTAAATTAAGTAGTTATATATATGTATATATTTATATATATATATATGTATATAAATATATATATATTATATATATATACTTATATATATACTTATATATATATACTTATATATAAATACTTATATATATATATATATATAACTACTTAATTTACTCACATAAATTAATATACGACAGCATAGATTTATGCGTAAACTTTAAGTATTTACTTCAAAAGTGCTCAATACGTAGGTAGAGCTAGTTAGTAATTTATAAAATATATATCGCGATTAAGCTACACTGAAGATTGCGCGTTTCATCCACTCTAGAGCTCTTCAGGCTTATGCAAGGCAGCCTGCTAGTATAAACATATATATATATATATATATATATATATATATATATATATATAGTAGTATATATATACTAGCATATATAGTAGTATATATATACACTAGTACATATGCTAGTATATATATATATATATATATATATATATATATATATATATATATATATATATATATACACACTAGCAGACTGCATGGCATTACCGGGTCGTAAAATATGCTTACATATGATATTTTGATGAATGCATATTTTTTATTTATTATTATACTAGCTGTACCCGGCCACGCGTTGCTGTGGCTCAGTTTGTTAAAATGGAACACATGTGAAAGTAGAGAAAAGTTTGATTCTTTTTTTCCAGAGAATGTACAAATTATTTTTTTTTAATAGATGTTAAGAAAATAAACAGAAAAAATACTTCCATCATTAATTATGCAAAAAAATAAATAAAATACGATAAAACTTGCTGAGTATGCACTGTTTTACGGTTGTTGTAAAAATGTAACGGAAACTTAAATTTCGCTTCATTTTAATCTTTCTTAATTATTTAATTGTCCCCCCCCCAACGAATATAATCAAAACAGTAACATTCAACAATTGTACTTTATCTATATAAAACACAAAATGGGTGTTTGTATTACTGTACACATAGATTCGAAAAAGTTGTGAAAAAAAACCCAAACAAATATATAACAAATAAATGTTATCAAAGCCAAGATAAGTTACTTTTCTGCCAAACTGGATAGATATATTTTTCGTGTTTTTATTCAATGTAACATATTTATTCAGCTCGAAAACCATACAGTGTTTACCGATGTATTCGAAATTTCAAGATGGCGTCTCTGTCTCACACCCTCATTAACACCGTAAGTATGGAAGAAGGTGTTATAAATAAAAAACTATACAAAATTTATAACATCTTTTCCCACACTTACGTGTTAAAGAGAGAATCAGACGCCATCTTGAATGTTCCAATACATCGGTAAACACTGTATGGTTTTCGAGCTGAATAAACATGTTACATTGAATTGGGAAAAGATGTTATAAATAAAAAACTTAATGAAATACTGTTAAATATATTCGGCGTGTTTTTAATAGTATTTTGTACATTTTTTTATTTATAACACCTTTTTCTATACTTACGATGTTAAAGAGGGTGTGACTGAGACGCCTTCCTGAATTTTCGAATACATCGGTAAACACTGTATGGTTTTCGAGCCGAATATTGTTACATTGAATAAAAACACGAAAAAGATATCCAGTTTGGCAGAAAAGTAACTGATCTGGGCTTTGAGAACATTTATTTGTTATGTATTTTTTTTTTGACAACTTTTTCGAATCTATGTGTACAGTAATACAAACCCCCTTCGGAGGTTGTAATGGCCCCCCCCCACCTAAAATGTAGTTGGAAAAATCGATTTTATAATGAGATTAAAGAATGTTAGTCTATAAAAAGGGTGAAAAACAAAACAAATAAGCAATTAATAATTATTACCAAAAACAATAAATGCTACTTTTTTTTACTGGCACAAATAGAGTTGGATACACAAGTAATAGTCGTAGAGTGATAGAGTGTAAGTAAAACCTGGAATATCCGGTTGTTTCGTTTCGTTTTAACAATGGAAAGAGCAGAAAATGGAGAGAAAAGAAAGAAAGAAGGAAAGACCGAAAGGAAAGATAAAGATAGGGAAGTACCCCCACCACCATCACCCATAAAGCAAAAAGACAACGAAAGGTAAGAAAGAAAGAAAGAAAGAAAGAAAGAAAGCAAAAAAGCACGTAAGGAAAGAGCGAAACGGAAGGTGTGTTTGTGTAAGTAAGTAAGTTTGGTGCGTTTCACGTAAATGTCAATTCAGGTTTTCATTAAACTTTAACCACGCGGGTTATAACGAAATCGAAGTAATGTAATTGTGAATTCAATTCCAGGTAACGGATTGTGTTCTGTTTGAATCTAATTTTATTATAATAAATGCTTTATAAATTGTGTTTATGTTTTATGCTAAACAATGGAAAAGTAAGCGTGGTTCGTTTCAGTGTAAGTCCAGTCCAGTTTTTAGATAAATTCTTACCGGTGATCGGTTTTAAATGTCTCCTGTGAATGTTCTGGTACGGTGTAAGTGAGTGACGGTGGTAGGATGAATTTGTTAGAGAGAGTTTACTTTACTACTTCCATTAAATGTAACCGATTTTTACAGTGGACTCTCACCAGACAGAATATAGGAAACTGTGATCAGCGAGATCCTTGATATGTAATAACCCTATAACATACGGCAGATGTCGTGATTCAGTTTGTGTATGATACGGCTGCACCAAATGTATACAGGTGCAGTCCTATAAACGTCAAAGTCGGAGGGGAAAAAATGAGTTCATTTTATTTATATAGAGATTATATTGGACCCAATATGTTTTAAAAAACTTTTTTGTAATGCCCCGTGCGCCACCACCAAGAAGGTAAACGAATACATTTAACTTTCGAGTTACTTTTTTCTTTTGACGTTAATGCCTGAGATATGAAGACAGTTACTGGAAAGATAAAAATATAAACATGAATTAATAGCTCTTACGTTACGCATGCATATTCGTAACTTTACCCGGCCAATTCTATTTCTGTTAATTTTCACAATTTTGCATTGATTTTCCCGGCTTTAACCCGAATATAAAATGTCGCATGTGTTCGAATATTAATTTACATGTCTGTAGACAAAAACTCCAGGAGGAGTTTGGGAGGCAATTTATTTAAACAAATATATATATATATATATATATATATATATATATATATATATATATATATATATATATGCATACATACATATATATAGAAAGTTTTTGTTTACTACGATCTTTTTACACAAATATTACGCATGGATACAATTACACGTAATAATCAATTAAAGATGAAAAAATCGAAAAAAAAACAAAGTACAGGGGAATTGATTAAAATGAATGTTTAAAAGAATATGCTAATTAGCTAGAATTTAGCAGGTTAATGCAATTCCATGACCCATGTATATAAAAGTTTTATTTTCTTTTTTAAAAAAGCAGAAAAGAGGTGTTAAATATGAACATCAATACACAAAAAATCCCTTAATTATAGGAGTATAGATTTATAATGGAAATCGCCTCAGACAAAGCAATCAGCCAATTGTATACCATTAGGCCGGTAACTGACTGATGACCGACCAACTTGTTACACAAAATGTCTTGAAAAAGGTCTGTGTATAAAGATCTGTCGATTAGACGTATGTCTGTCCAGGTGAAGAGAAAAAACATTCCTGGCATGTTGGATGTAGCTGGCTAGTTCTCACTGAATGACGTCTTGTTCTTGAAGATCTGACATTGGTTGAAATATTCTTCTCTAGGTCCATTTCGCTTATTAATGTAGACATTTAAAGCCGACACAAAAAAAACGACGCACGACACGATGGTAATATATGATAAATCTAAATAAATATTTATTTTTTTTACAAGAAAATATTGCAATATTTTTACAAAAACAATCTACAAGAGATAATTAACTTTCACAATTAAAACTAACCTTAACTGTGACACTATTTCTCAGTGTCACTGTTTCTAACGCACTCTGCAGCATGGCCGAGTGGTGATTTGGCCATGGGCGTAGAGATACAGGGAGATGCCTTCCCATGATTCCCTTTCTAGAGCTCGGTCTCTTTCTGCACGGATCACGATAAAGTGAAGACGCATAATTCTGTCTCTCCGTAAACGAGGGGGGCACCCCCTCCCTTAATACTAGTTAGGCTAGTTAGTTTAGTTTTGTAAATTGTAAAAGCTTTTGTAATATATATTGCCTCCATATTGTAAAACAAAAAGTTATAATTTCTCATATATATAACAATTGTGTCGCGTGTCGTTTTTCTTGTGTTTCCATAAATGTCCCCATAAATGTCTTAAGTCGAAAATCGCATCCAACATCTCAGGTATGCTTTTCTTGATACACAGACCCTAATGGCTTACCATCTTTACGTCTTCCCGAACCATTGTAAGACATTTAGTATAACATGTGAGGTCAGTCACACCTCAGTGACCGGCTTATGGTGTTATATAACTAATGCTGAGGGAGGGTGCCCCTCCTCTAATTTATGGAGAGACAAAAATATCCGTCTTACCCCATGCTGTCCGGACGAAAAAAGAGTGAGAGCGACAGAAAGAAAAAAAAGTAGGTAATTGTTGGATTGAATTATGTGTATCCCTCCGCTTACGGCCAAATCATCTACTGGTACTAAGATATAATTCCACACGATTAAGATAAGCTAAAAGGTACTGAGGTCAAACACTAACAATTAAACAGCAATTATTCGGACTGTGTGAACAGCATCGCTCATGGTCTAAAGGACAAAATAAGGAAATCTAGTTTACTGATAAGATAAAAATGAAAAATGAAAAAATAAAATTATTTATACATTCAGCAGCGTTCAGTTTTTATTTCAAAATTTTCCCAAGAAAAGCGCACAAACATGTACTTCCTTCAATCATTTACCTTGAGAAAATTCTGGAGTAATGGTAAAACGTTGATGAATACACACATACACAAACACACACGTGCGCATATATATATGCATATATATATATAATTTGTTTTTCTTTTTCATCTTTGAGATATATAGAATTTTCACTTATTCTGTTGATATCTTTTTAGCCGTCTTTTTATAGTTTCCCCTCTAGTGTTGTACAAGATATGTTTTGAATCGATAATGTTTGGAATTACGACCATTTGGTACGCAGAGTTGAGATATTTTAGTCGTACCTGACAACGCAACCTGCAGAGGAGAATCTATGGTAACCACCCACCGGATATTCACTAACATGCCCCAAGGAGTTTGAAAAAACAAAAATAATAATCAATAGTTCTCCTATTGCGTAGTCGTTTTTTCGACACTCAAGATCATCTACGTATCATAGGATATAAATATAAGAATTTTAGGCTGTTAAACACGGGCAAAGGTTATAGCTCGTTGATTTACATAGGAAGTTTTCTTCAAAATTGCTTGGTAAATATTATTAGATTTGAGCTCATTTAAACATTAAATCATAGTCGCTAATTTTCCCTACATTTGCATTAAACAGGTACCATAATATTTAGTCCGCTGCACCTGATAATAAAGAAGTGACCATATAAAATTTAAGCCAAAGAATTTAAACTATATTGTGATTTAAAAAAAAGGGCGGATGTTGGCAATATGATATTCTCTTACGATGTGTATATATATATATATATATATATATATATATATATATATATATATATATATAGATTTTGTGTACAGAAAGTTGTTAGTTGAGACAGATCATTGGTACTGTCGGTTTCAAGCCCGATAAGGCCCGTTTAAGGTATCCTTATCAAGCTCTCTTCAGCCAATATTCGTCTTCATTAACAATATTCGTATTGGCTGAAGAGAGCTTGATAAGGATACCTTAAACGAGCCTTATTATCGGGCTTGAAACTGACGGTACCAATGATCTGTCTCAACTAACAACTTTCTGTACACAAAATATAAATACGCTCTTGAAATTTGGAGTTTCCTGTTAATTGAGCACTCTGCTGGAATTCTTTTTCCAAAAAAAACTAATCATAATTATATATATATATATATATATATATATATATATATATATATTGATTTAAAGGTTATGAGGGTTTTTTGACGCATTAAAAACGATGTCACATTTTCTATTTAATATTTTTATTGTTATTTTTTATATTTTAAGCGGACCTCCGGTCTTGGTCACAATAAAGTATCGAAATGAAAAATAAAACAGTGGAAAGAACTGGGGGGTTTTGGCGTGGACAGCCTTCATTCCTAGCAATCATGTTCGGCGAGGGAGGGCCAAAGACTGAAGCTCAGGCAAGCACTTTCCATGAAAATAACGATACAGCAAAGACAACTCGCAACATCTCTTCTGTGAGATAGAGGTTGCATGGAAGAGAAAAGGATATCTCCTACGAGACTACGAAGTCTATTTTGAACTCTATCAAGGCATGGACAAGTGCTTTCTAGCAGCTCTTGTCCAGATGTGGCAACAGTATTCCATCCTTGGACGTACCGGGCTCTTATATAGGTAGAGAATTGCATTAGAAGTTAGATATCTACCGGATCGATAGAAAGATCCCACCATTTTTCCAGCGGCCTTGGAAATAGATTTGATTCACCTGTTCCATTTAAGATCAGGAGTAAAGATCTAGCCCAGAAGCTTGTCAAAACTTAAGGCCTCACGAAGACGAGAGCCAATCATTTCAACTGATGCCAGATGGAGATCAGAACGTTGATTATATAAGGAGAGAAGCTTGGTTTTAGATGTTAAAATAACCAGCCACTCCTTTCTCCAGTGTACCACGTGCTCACGATCAGAGAAGAGAGAATCGGAGAGAACTTGGTCGTTTACTGACTTAGATGTGCTACCATAGATGGTAGTGTCACCAGCATAAATGTCTACAAATGATGTAAGGATGTGATTTGGAAGATCATTAATGTAGATCAGGAAAAGAGTTTGGAACAGGATGAACCCCCGAGGGAAGCTTCTGATATTTGCTCATCATCTACTACTTTTATTAACCTGTTTAGAAAGAAATGATTTAATAATTGAGAGGACATTTCCAGCTATACCATAGCTAGAGGTGTTTTAAAGTAAACCTTCATGCCATACCCTATCAAAGTCCTTAGGTATGTCAAGAGCAATTGTCCTAGAAAGTTTGCCTCCGTCGAGAGATTCGCTAATCCGATGACGTATAACTGTAAGCACATCTCTCTCTCCCTCTCTCTCTCTCTCTCTCTCTCTCTCTATATATATATATATATATATATATATATATATATATACACCAAGTTAAATATATTTTAGAGATAAAACTCATGAATTAAAACGAGGGTATTAAGAGTCCTCAATAAAAAAGACCAATATACTTTTGTTTATATAGACAAATATTTCATATTAGTATGTATAGTGTAGCAAGTATTTCGGACAATTGGTTGACAAGAACCAAAAGCCCTCGTCAGGCAACGTAATGGATCAAGCGAAGGTATCTGGTTCTCAAGTGGAAGAATTGAGATATATTTTTTTATTTATAAAAATAAAATATTAAATTACTAAATTTAAATGGGATGTGTGGTAGATTAAGTGACATTTTACACTCAATCCCTATCGCCTCTTATGTTGAGTGTTAATGCCACTTAACCTACCATCCCTTCCATTTAGCGTTTTTAAGTTTTATATTCATAAATAAATAAAAAAAATGTTTCATTTCGTCGATTTGAGAAGCAGTTTCCTTCGGTGGCACATAAGCTTTATTTCTACGCCTCACAAGGAGTTTTGGTTCTTGCCAATCAAATGTCCGAAACATTAGCATGTTCAGTGTAACGACTATGCAATTTTTGTCTATATAAATATATAAATTTATAATATTTGGTAATACGTTTTCCTCTGAGGAGATAGGTAAACATCGAAAATCTAGAGGTTAAGCAAGTATACTTATTGAAATTTATTCTTTGTCTTGCATATAATAAAAATTCTAGATTTGAAATTTAATCATTTCACATCATAAAATTTAAATCGATAAATTATGATTAATTTGTTCTATCTAGTATATTGATCAATTTGAAATTTAACCATTTCACAACCCAAAATTCAAAATTTAAATTAGGATTTATACACACACAAACACACACATATATATATATATATGTATATATATATAAATATATATATATATATATATATATATATATATATGGTTGTATGTGTACAGTTTATAGATTGAGACCAATGAAAGTTTTATTTCAAAATGGAGGGTTATTGACTTACCTAGGTGCAAAGCTACGCATAGATATCTGTGGATGCATTTTATAAATACGCTAGATATGACGTCATATTTACCATAATTACAAGCAGCTGAACATCGTTTCTCTATATTACATTATTAAAAATCATTTTCTAGGTGGTCATTAATTAGTCAAAAGAGGACCAATTGAATTCACGATGCCAGCGTTTTACAAGGTCATATGATGGGGCATTATCATCATAAGTTTCTTTCATTTCATCAAAAGTCTCCTGTGGCGTGCGTCCTTTTAAATACAAAAACCGGATCGCTGGTCGGCATTCAACAGGCTCCATTTCACACCTGACTCAGTTCAAACGCCTGTTAAACAGAAACCACAATTAGTTCAGAGCTGCAATTTGTCACATAACCTGTAGAGATATAAATCATCGCACATGCAAAATCTTAGCTAGATCAGACAACGGGAAGTGGGTCAGGGGCATTACTTATTGCACATCACTTGTAAGAGATATCGGTTTTTATGTCCGATCTAACTGGTATGGAACAAGAAAGGACTTATTTACCTTGCCTCATGCTGCGTAAGTCTAGAAACATCAACGTTATGCGAAACCACGTTATTTCTGGTAGAATGTAGATTTTTCTTTTTTATTTGACTGGCAATATTTCAAGTAAAAGTAGGTATTCTTATCCTTTCCCAAATCAAGCGCAAACAGCGCAAACATTGTGCTTGGATGTAGCGAGACAGTGTATCCGTTTATCTGTCTGTATGTTTTTCTGTCTCTCATGCACGTATTCAATTTACCGGTCTCTCTGATGTTTTTTTTTTGTGACTGCCTTTCGTTTTTATATAAACATCGGTGTTCGAGTGATTTTATTAGCAGACGAATAGAATCTAGTTTCAAAATATCGATGTGGTTGTATAACAGTTTATGTGCCCATTGCTACGTCAAAATATAATACAATTAGTGCGTCCAATTTGTTGCCTCAGCACTGGATTCAATTTCACATTGTACCAAGAGTATACAATAACCAGATAGACCCCTGTGGAAATGTTATGGTGGCTTTCGTTGTATATTTCCATTATGAATAAGTTTTTTTCTCACGGAGATATTGACTTAGAAATTTCATGGTCCTGATCAAATATTTCTTGGAGTCTATGTATTAGATCGATTGCTCTTTCTGTTTTACATAAATTCTGTTCTCTCATTTGTTCTAGTAGCCCTTTCGTTTACACATGGCACCCACACGTTCTATGCAAGTTTCGTCGCAAGAAACATCGGACAAGTAATAATTCGATTCTTTTTTTTGTAACATTTATTTCCTAATTCTTGCGGCATACGTAGCTACTTGTTAAGGTTGTTATGTCACCAACGTATCTAACGTGGTCGTCTTCTCTAACGTGATCTTTCTCCTTTTTATTACTCTTTTTCTTTACTGGTGACGTCATTTCGCATGCATTTGCATACGTGCGTCCGCAATCTGCTACACTAAGCACTGTTTCACATCTCTATCTCAACAAATTTCTATCAGATTATGTAGTGGGCAAAATTGTGCTATATGGTTTTGTGAATTTTTCTCCTATTTGAGTGTGCTTGATAAGATGCAGAAACGTATCCGAAATTTAATTAAGCTCACCCTTTTTTTCTTCTCTACAATATTTTGCTCAAGGATGTGATGTTGCTAACCTCAGTCTTTTTCATAAATACAACTATGGCGTGTGTTCTTCAGAATCATTTCATCTATTTCCTATTTCTTTTGTTTCAGTTTGTTTCACTTGTTATTTGTTGTGTTGAAACCACGTTGTCATACAGCGTTGTATTCTTGTAGTATTTAAAAAAAAAACTTGCACGTTTGTTGAACTCGTTTCATAATTGCTGTTTTCTTTCTACCTGTAGCCTTTGTGTTTTTTGGGAGGGTTTTGTTTTCAAGATTAAGGTGCATCTACTGGCTTTGCGGCAATCAATTTTTCGTTCCTGCTAGCTCCTTATATCAAGTGGATTTAAACCTTGTCTGGGGAGGTTTTTATAGACAGTCTTAGTATATGCCCTATGAGAATTGAATGAAAGAGAGCTTGATTTCGATGGCCGGTCTGTCTGTCCTCGATGAGAAATAGACTAACTTAACTTGATTTAATCGAGAGAAAAATCGAACTAAGAACAAATAAAAATGCTAAAAAGTGTGTAAAATACACGAGTTCCTAGGTGTAAAATTAGATGAGACTAAGCGGTTTCTAAGGAGAATAAGAAGTAAAATAGCATCACGATATACCACATGACGCCAGGGTTATAAGATTTGAAAAATAACAAGTATGTCTGTTGCACTGTACATTACAGGTCGCCAATAATTCTTTCATAATTGGAAGGAAACTTTGGCTAATCGGTAAGAGCGAAATGCCGGCCATTCTTTAATCTCTGTCCCTTTTCTCAACGCATTTGTCCTCAATTAGTTATCTAACCAATTGATTAGGAAAATGTTTCAATTTCATATGTGAGCCCAAGTAAAATTATTTTTTTGTAGTTAAACTATTACAATCGGACCATGAGATGGATTTTTTCATTTTAAGCAATACTGCGGCTGTTAATCATGAGAATGTAGAGTGAGTTTCCATTCTTCTGTACTCACGTATAAACCTGAATAATACAAATAATATTTAACTCGTATAGAACCGTGCGTATACATGGTAATCTTTACAGAAATCGTTGTAAACATCCAATGTTGAAAAGAACCGTAACAATCAACTAAAATAAAAAGGTTTTCTTCACTTAGAATATGCATAAAATATTTCTTCTTATATTACCCTTTTTTTTACATGGAGTTCACCACTTATCAAGGCCAAATGGCCACTCAGGGATAAGGGTTATTGTATGTACAGTAATCAAGGGATAGTGTAGTAATAGTATTGGAGAATTGGTAAGGTGTCATCACTTAGGGGGGCGGTTCAACAGAGATTTGTTTGTGTTGGACTTGAAGACATCCAGGTTGAAGTCGGGAGGGAAACAGGCAAGCGAGACAGAGTTCCACAGGCGTGCAGTTCTAAGAAAGAAGCACAGATAGGGAGTGGGGAAATTATTGACGGTGGTCTCAGCTAGTCGGGTGTTATTTGAGAAAGATTGGTGAGGGGGGGGGCAGAGAATGGAGCTCAGACGAGCACCTGCCATGGAAATAACGATAGAACAGTGACAGGATCGCTACGTCTCTTCTGTGGGAAAGAGGTTGCAGGGTAGAGAAAAGGGCACGCCCCACCAAGACACGGAGTCTATTTTGTACTCTGTCAAGGCAGAATAGGCTGTTTTTAGCAGCCCCCGCCCAGATGTGGCAGAAGTACTCCATCTTTGGACGTACTTGGCTCTTATATAGATAGATAATTGCATCATTAGTGAGATATCTTCTGGAGAGGTAGAAGGATCCCACCATTTTCCCAGCGACCTTGTCCACAGACTTGATGTATGTGTTCCATTTCAGATCAGGTGTAAAGGTCAAACCAAGGAGCTTATCAAAGTTTGAGGCCTCCCTTAGACGAAAGCCATCTATTTCAATTGATGCCAGATGGGGATCTGAGCGTTTATGATGTAGAGATAGGAGCTTGGTCTAAGATGCATTAAAGGTAACCAGCCACCTCTTTCCCCAGTGTACCACGCGCTCAAGATCAGAGGAGTGAGAATCAGAGAGAACATCATCATTTACGGCCTTTGATGTGTTGCCATAGATGGTCGTGTCATCAGCACAGAAGTCAACGAAAGAGTTTAGTATGTGTTTTGGGAGATCATTGATGTAGATCAGGAAGAGAGTTGGGGCCAGTATGGACCCCTGAGGGACACCAGCATTAATACTGTTGGCCTCTGATTTCTGCCCATCAACAACTACACTTATGAGCCTATCTGAGAGAAATGACTTAATAGAGAAAACATTTCCAGTTATACCGTAGCTGGAAATCTTGTGTAGTAGGCCCTTATGCCAAACCTTATCGAAGGCCTTTGATATGTCGAGAGCAATTGCCCTAGAAAGAAAGCCTTTTTCGAGACATTCGCGAATCCTATGAGATTTTTTTTTTACATAGGCATCACCACATTATCAAGGCCCAGATGCCACTCAGGGATAAGGGTTAAAGAGTGTACAGTAGAAATTGGTCAATATAGTAATCATTAGTAATGAAAATTTGGTAAATTTGATAACGTATATGGAACGGCTCATCAAGAACTTATTTACTTTAGACTTGAACACAACCATATTGTAGTCAGCCGGAAAGCAGGAAAACGGAAGACAATTCCACAGGCATAACCATTAGCACATCTGCTGTAGATCTAGCAGAGCGGAAACCATATTGCGTGTCACTAAGAAGGTTATTTCTGCTGAGGTGGTTGACTACTTCTCTATTTATTGTGGATTCCAGCAACTTACTCATGACACACATGAGACTTATTGGTCTGTACTTAGAGGGGGATGACTTATCACCTGAATTCTTAAATACAGGGCATACTGATGAGGTTTTCCAGGGTGTTGGGAAGCACTTCCCTTTAAGGAAACGCTTAAACAGTTTGGAAAGTATGGAGACAAGTTCTGGTTGTAATTTTTTTAACACTATAATTGGAATACCGTCGGGACCAGTTACTTTACTGGAGTCAAGGTTCTTGATTAGCTTTGCGACCTCACGCACAAATATTTTTATGTTGCATAGCGTGTTGTCTGTTATAGGAGGGAATATGGGGAGTTGATGGCCTTCGTCACATTTGCTAAGCGATTGTAATAAGATGTCTATTGGTTATAATCAAGGTATAGTATCTGTTCTGATATTACAGTTCGTCTTTTCAGTTCTTGGTCAGTAAATGTGTGATCTTTCTTATATGTAATCATTTTTAATCTTTTTCCAATTCAAAATTTTTTTGAAAAGGAAAAATGCATTTCCACAACGTTAACAAATGTTTGTTCTAACTCCGTCATTTTTCTGAGCAAATAAATAGCAGCAATAGGCCGTATCATCCAATGAATACCAATTATTAATCCGCTCACAAAATCAGAATATAGGCAAAAAATGGTTAATATTTTTGCAAAAAAAAATTGTTGGTATACGTTCGTTGAAGAATGTGACATAATTTTACTTACTGCTAAACAGGTTTCCATTAGAATAAGATATGAATTATTGATTAAACTAAAATGTTTCGGCCAGGAAAATCAGTCCAGGAATAAATTCATTGATTGAGAAGAGATTAAAATATTAAAAGATTTCAAGATTAAATTAATGGACGTCAAACTGGTTAAACTGTACTATCAGAGTAATTAAAAACATCAATTTATATGCATATATGTGCATGTATATGCATGAATATATATATATATATATATATATATATATATATATATATATATATATATGTGTGTGTGTGTGTGTGTGTGTGTGTCAACGTGATTATGCCGTGTGTATATGTATATGTATATATATATTATTTTATATATATATATATATTTATTATATATAAATAAGTGAACGTGTCTGCGTTTGTATCTGTGCGAGCGTCTGTGTACATTTTCCTACACAATAACTCTGTCAATTTAAAGTCTACAGACTCGAAATTTGATATACAGGCTACTGAGATTTGGGAAAATCTTTGTAATCTGGCCGATAATGGGTCAAAGTTCAACGATGCGCCCTTTGAGAACTCTACCTAACTTCTCCGCCAATCTTTGGTCTAAACACTTGCAATTTTAGATCCAACTTAAAAATATGATTTGAGCGCAAAACAATAGATATTAAGGGGTCAAATTAAAAAAAAAAAACTGAACGCTTTTTTTTTTTGCTCAACATACACCTTCAAACACCCGGGTAACTCCGGGCTGAAATGCTAGTATATATATATATATATATATATATATATATATATATATATATATATATATATATATATATATATGTAGTCATCGACATAAAGTCCTGTTTCGTTGTATCACAACTCATCAGTGCTGCTAGACCAGCATCTCTCCCAAGCCAAGGATTTAACCTAGGACCGTCGTGTTGACAGTCGGCGGTTCTCCCCCTCGACTTATATATATATATATTATAAGATTTCTAATTGTGAGACATCGGCTTTGGTTAAGCTGATTGTGATGACGGCATCTATTGTTCGAGACGAAGTAGGCTATTTCAACTGTCTGATTATCGCCGCGGTTTGCTTGATCTCAGTTAGTTAATAGACTTTCTTGTGCAAGTGCTGTTTGCTAAGTTAGTAGATGACTCGCCTCGCATGTTTCGAATCCAGAGTTTAGATGCACCCAACTAGTGAGACCAAATCAGGTCGAAACTTGAGTCATGAGTTTCTGGGTTGTTGGCTGTCATTGCTCTTATGAGCTGCGATGTTGCATGGCAGTATATATATATATATATATATATATATATATATATATATATATATAAAATAAAATAAAAATTACAATTAAATTTACCAAAATGATCCAAGATTGTAAAACTAAAGTATATTATGAATATTAAAGAATTAATATTTATGATGTAATCTCTAGCGGATGTAAAAGCTCGATAAAACCAAATAAGAGATAGAGCTTATTATAAGAGCATTTTTTTAATAAACATGTTAAAAAAAAATTTGAAAAAGAGTTAAAAAACATATTTAATCGGAAAAGGAAACACGTAATAAGTGGATAGTCCTTAATCCGCGGAGTTTTGAAGAAATACATTCATTTTGATCAGAGGGTAGGAATTAGCAAAATGCGGGTCGGATTTTGCATACAAATTATTTGATGAAATTGCAAATAATTTAAAGATCTTACTTTATAAAAAATATATACACACACACGCACACACACACACACACACACACACACATATATATATATATATATGTATATATTTAAGTCAGATCATCGAAGTTAAGCAACGTTGAGACCGGCTATTATCAGATGGGTGACCATTTGCCAACTCTAGGTGCTATATATGTTCTCCCCTACAATACAGAGAATAATCATAAATTTTACTAGAAATCACAAGAGCCGATCCTTAAACAACCCTAACCCTAACAAATGTTTCTTTTTCATTATAATTAAAGAGGCTTACCTTAGAGTTAAAATATAACGGCTTAAACACCTATTTAAAAGCAATTACTTCCGCTTTACTTATAGTACTGATATTTAAACAAGGCCGATAGCCATTAGTTGCGTGCTCTCGTGTAATGATTTATTGCATGAATATAGGATTGGCATGAAATTCTTAAAGATAAACAAAAATGACCGAAAATGGGCTGAAATGACTTAAATAAATAAAAAGTAAATGACTTAGAATGACTTTAATGAACTTAAGAATGACTTGAATGCTAAAAAAATAACTGGACTCCTTCAAAAACAACTTGAATGATCTGGGAAATGACTTAAATGTCTTTGAGACTGACTGGTTGTACAGTGGTTTATCATTATCGGGGAGCAGGGAAGCTGGATAGTGAAATTGGTATGAAGGGTGTCCCTACATTGACCAATGTCTGATATGTGGTCTTTGCTTGCAGTATCTGCCGGAGCAGACACTACACTTGGATCTAGGCCAAAAAGCCAAGAAAAAAATCTAAGAACAGCATCTATAGGGTGACCAAAAAAACGAGCCCCAAATCTACTTAGGCCCCGTTTCTTAGTGTTTTGTTCGAATCAAATGAATCTTTAGTCATAACTAGTTTATAATATTCAAAACATCACATCAAAACACTAAGGTATTTGGCTTTTTTCTCCGTTCTACAGCATATGTTCTAGATGGCCTCCATTTAGCTTTTGTTTTTGTTTTTTTGATTTTTTTTGGGGGGGGGGTCACCCTGTATTAACAACAGACCTTTGATCTTAACCAAAAAGAACAAGCAAAAAAGTGTTACGGACAGACCTACTGACAGAATGACCAATCGACGGACCGACGGAGTTACTTATAGAGTCGCTTGCATGAGACTAAAAATGGTCAGAAATACCAAAGACCTCTTTTAGATTTTCCAAAGATAGCCTTACCAAACAAGGTTTGCACACCAAGAGGCCTCGTTACTGTTCAAAAAATAACAATATGGAGCCACTACCTTACAAAGGTATTTATTTTATAAACTGTTTTATAAACTATTTTATGAACATTTTTGCAAATGTAATACCTTATTTTTGTTTATATCTTGTATTATAGCGAAAAATCCGAAAGAAAAACAGCTTTTCATAGTCATGGATAATTCTTCCTAATAAAAATCCTATCCAAGTATAAATTCAAAATCCTACTATTTCCCCCTGTTAACCATTCCACTAATTAAAAATCATTACACATAGTTTAATTGTATCGCATAGAGATATATTTAATATTGGTACTCATGCAGAGAGTGATACGTGCTGAAATAATAACGTTATTATTTAAAAAGCCATCGTTAACATGGAAAGTTAAGGGTCTTTTGTACCTATTCTGTACTTTAACCTTACAATTTAATATATAAAAACATCATAAAACTGTAATTAAACGTGGAAATACAATTTAAAATTTAGCGCGGATCACTCTCTGCATTAGCAGCCTAATATTACTCATAAGAACGAAAGAATTAAATTCTACTTAATTTTTTTTAAATTTGTTTATTCCAGGTTAACAAACTATATTTACTTCAAAAAGCTTGTTATAATTTAGCGTGTCCCCTTCCTTACCCCCTTCTATTTATGCTGATGAGGAGACGATATCCGGAAATACGTTGTATCTCGATGGCTTTAATTGCAAATAGCGAATGAATTAAAGGATATCATTTCCGAAAGAATCGTACAGATAAACATGATTTTGTTATGTTTCCTCCTATCAAAACTTGATTGATAATTTCAGAGTTATTTATCTCTCACTTTTTCTATTTATATGACCCTCGGTAAGTACACCTACAGAGCTGATAATAACATCAATGCTCAGAGCACAACCCCATCTATAAGAAAAAACATTACATGTGTGTTAAAATGTATGTATATATGTATGTTTGTCTGCCTAAAAATTTGGACAGACGCAACGGATTTTAACGAAATCGCACTCGTTTTTAAGGCCGAATCCTCAGGCGACGAATGTCAAAGAATTGACAAAAAACATCAATTACTTAATCCTAAACTGGCCTTTTTTCTACAGGGAGGGGTCGCTTTTTGCCGATATTTTATATTGTCTAGAAAACTACAGCACTTCCAGTTTGGCTAATGGAGCAACAACAGAGAGGTCATGTTTTTGTTCGGGTTCGTTTCCTCCGTCGCGTAACGGGGTCGAGTCTGCCTGCTTACTATCAATTATTTTGGTCAATACACACCTCCTAACACCAAGCCAAAGCCAGGAACCCAGTCTTGTTAAATATATTTAACTGTGATTTGCTCGTTTGTATTGCACCCCATATATATTGCACCCCATGTATATATATATATATATATATATATATATATATATAATATATATATAATATATATATACATATATATATATATATATACATTTGTGCCCGATATTATTCATACCCCCCCTTGAAAATTGAGTTTATTAGGTGTAACTTTGTAAGAATTTATTGTTTACGTCCATATTGATACATATTCTTAATAAACCTCTTCTGATCATTTTCGTCATTTTCAAATCTCGGGATACTTGTAATAAAAGAAATATACAGCTATTTATAAAATCTGCAATGTTCAAAAATAATCATACCCCCTTATTTTTTCAGTATTAATCGAGTTTCTGACTGTTTGTTTCCTGTTTGATTCTTATTTTGAATGCTTTTATACAACCTTTGATTAATTTCATTTCGTTTTTTGCATTTTTCAGAAATTAAAATGATATCAACTGAAAACCAATAAAAGAATAAAAATTATTAGAATGGGGAAGAAAAAAGAGCTTAGTAATGATCTTAGGACTAAAATTGTTAATTCACATGAGGATGGTTTAGATTACAAGTCAATTTCCAAGAAATTTGAGGTCCCTACAGCAACAGTACAGAGCATCATCAAAAAATTCCAGAGCCACCACACAACAAACAACTTGATTGGTAGAGGAAGGAAAAGGAAACTGTCTGCTAGAGCCACCAGGAATATTGTAAGAAGTGTTAATGCAAATCCAACCACCACTACTAAGGACATTTTAGAAAATCTGGAGTCTTCTGGCATAAAAATATCAAGGCAAACCTTGCAAAGGACTCTGCATGAAAATGGTCTGAAAGGAAGAAGACCAAGAAGGACTCCATTGCACACCGTAAAACACCTTGCAGTACGTCTAAAGTCTGCTAGGATCCATGTGAATTCTCCAGAGTTCGTTTTCTCAAGTATTTTGTGGACTGACGAAACAACAATTGAATTGTTTGGCCATATGGATGCTTCTTACGTTTGGAGGAAGAAAGGAGAAGCTTACAACCCAAAGAACACCATACCCACGGTGAAACATGGTGGTGGTAGCCTGATGTTTTGGGGCTCCTTTTCGGCTAGTGGTCCAGGTAGTTTGGTCAAGATAGATGGAACCATGAAGAAGGAGCAATATTTGGAGATATTCCAGAAAAACATTAGACAGGATGCGGAGAAGCTCTATTTAGGACCAAACTGGGTCCTTCAACAGGATAATGATCCAAAACATACTGCCAAAATAGTCAAGAAATGGTTTGAGCATAATCAAATTAATGTTTTGGAATGGCCTAGCCAGAGTCCCGACCTGAACCCTATCGAAAACCTCTGGCACATATTGAAAACTGAGGTTAAAAAGCGGAAACCTAGAAATTTGAGGGATTTGGAGAACTACTGCATTGAAGAATGGTCAAAAATCAGTGTTGATGCTTGTAAAAACCTTGTTGATAAATATCCAAAACGGTTACAGGCAGTTATTAAGAATAAAGGGCATGCTATTGACTATTAGTAAGAGAGGTATGAATAATTTTGAACTAGTGCCATTATTGTTTTTCTTTGTATAATGTTTCAAACTTGCATAATTTATTTATTTGTTGAGTTTATATTAAATGCTTATGCTTGATTTATTGTTTGAAATCCCTTTAATATTGTCTACCTTCTGGTTTGAGCAATAATCTTATAGAAATCTCAAAGATCCGAGGGGTATGAATAATATCGGGCACAAGTGTATATGTATGTATAAATATATATATAGATGCATATATATGGATGTATATATATAGAGAGAGAGACAGAAGTATATATCTGTAGATGTGTATATATATATATATAGATGTGTATATATAGGTGTACCTATTTACTATGCCTCCCCACGGGACAGAGTTAGACACCAGGGTCGTTTTTTAACGTGGAGAAAAGGTACAAAAATAAAAATTGTCTCAGTCGTGAAGGATTTCTCCTCCACCGAAAGAGAACAAGAAAATGAAGTGCAGCATCTGAAGAACAGATACTACACTTTGATCTTGATCACAAGGCCAAGAGGTGTATATATACGCATAGATTTATATATAAATGTGGGTATATATATTGATGCCTGTATATATATATACACGTGTATATATTGATATATATATAAACGTGTATATATGTATATATAGATTGATCTATATATTTAGGTAGATAGATGTGTATATATAGATAGATAGTTGTGTGTATAGATATAGATAGATTGATAGATAGATGGACGCGTATATATACAGAGAGATAGATGGGTATATATAAAGATAGATAGAGGTGTGTATATATATATATATATATAGATAGATAGATGTATATGTATAGATAGATGTGTATATATATGTGTATATGTAGAAAGATAGAAGTGTAGATATATACATAGAATGATGTGCATATATCGATTGATAAATAGATATGTATATATCTATATAATAATGTAAATGTTGGTTCGTTCTAAACCAATAAAACTATATTTCTACGTTACCAATTTATATGAAATTTTCAGACACCCCATTTTTAGAGTTGAGGTATATTTTTATGTTATTAAAATAAATTAACCCAACGAATTATTAAAATTAAAATATTAAATAAAATAAATATATTTTTTAACCGTTACTGCGAATCTGTTCTGTTGATAAAACTGAACTTCCGGTTCGATTCGTTTAACAGCCACGAATGGACGAAAGATTTGATTTTCTGTTAACTCGATGAGTAAAAAGAAAACAAAAAAAAACATAATTCATTTGCTTATCTTCCAAATTTTTTAATTTACACATTTTTCTTTATTATATAAGGCCAAAAACAAAAAAGTTTTTCGCTTGCTTTTTGAGTTTTTTTTCTTTTTCGATATAAGATTGATTGGTAAAGTACAGTTTATTTTTGTCCGCGCTATCTTTTAAATCGTATTTCCAGCACCCTCCCCACCCCATGTTAAGAACAGCTTTAATATTAACGTTATTATTACAACACGGATCAATAATAGAATAATAACGTTATTTAGAAAGCCAGTCTTAACATGGGAGGACGTTTAATTACTATTCTATACTTTTACCTAACAATTTAATCACCAAAAGATGGTGCTTATGCAGAGAAGATACCGTGCTGAAATAAAGCTATTAAAAAAACATAATTCATTTGTTTATCTTCCAAAATTTTTAATTTACACATTTTTTCTTTATTATATAAGGCTAAAAAAAGATTGGTCGCTTGCTTTTTGAGTTTTTTTTATATAAGATTGATTGGTAAAGTACAGTTTCTTTTTTTTTGTCCGCGCTATTTTTTAAATCGTATTTCCAGGCAATTACAGTTTTATTATATGTTTTTTATTCAATTGTAAGGTTAAAATACACCCTCCCCTCCCAATGTTAAGAATGGCTTTTTAAATATTAACGTTATTATTACAAGACAGATCACTCCCTGCATGAGTACTGTACTTGCACCTAACAATTTAATAAACAAAACATGGTACTTTTGCAGAGAAGGTACCGTGCTGAAAGAAGCAATTAAGAAAGCCATCCTTAACATGGGGCAGGGAGAGTGTTCTGTACCTAATTTATATTTTCACCTAACAATTTTATAAACAAAAGATAGTACTTATGCAGAGAAGGTACCGTGCTGAAATAATACCGTTATTTAAAAAGCTATTCTTAACATGGGGAGGGAGTTTTGCATCTATTCTAAAATATGAATCCTTTTTCTTTATTAAAGAAATTGGGTACTCGTGCACTTATTGATCCGTGCTGAAATAATAACGTTATTATTTAAAAAGCCATTCTTAACATGGGGAGAAGAGGGTGTTTTGTAACTATTCTGGATTTTCACCTAACAATTTAATGAACAAAAATCAAACTTAAGCAGACAAGGAACAGTACTGAAGAATTAACATTATTTAGAATACAATTGAATAAAAAACAAACTTTAATTAAACTTGGAAATACGATTTAAAAAATAGTACGGATCGGTAAGTGCATTAGCACCGTAAATTTTTCTAATTCTTAATTTCTTATATCATTAGGGGGGGGGGGGAAGGTAAATATGAGGAATTACTCCACCCTCGAAAATTCCTTTAAAATTATCACTCCTATAGGTTTTCGGGGTCGCTAAAAACAAAAATAACCTTTATAATTAAGGCAAACGAGTAGTTTCCAAGATATGAAGAAATGTTAGTTTAAAAAAGAGAAGGATACTTTACCATAATAATTTACCGTAAAATGATCACCCACTTTGTGGCCACGATTTTTGGGGTGGGGGCTTTCTTTCTACCCTTGGAAAATCCTTTAAAATTACCTGTTTAAATTGGTTAGAGGGGCGGGGGGTCGGCCCCCCCCCACACACACTCACACAGAAAAATGCCCCTCTCTCAGCTGGCAAGAAAGTGGGTGCTCATTCTAAGTTCAATTTAAATTGAAAAGTGATCACCCACTTTTCGAAAAAATAATTTCTTCATATCATGAAAAACTTTCTTTTTGCGACGGAAACGGTTTGCAGATTCGTTTTTAGTACATTTATATATACAATAAAATATTTCGTTATATACGAACATGAGACAGGCCTTAAAGTAAAATAATACCGGATTTTTGTGGCAGATTTGCCATTTATCCTCAAACCAGATAATCACTAAAAGGGACTCTTAAAAGTCGTTACCTGTATCGATCAAAATTTAAAACCAATGATTATATGTCAGCCTACATCACAGTAACATATATTGAGTGAGTTCCTAACAGTATTTTGTATAGTTTTTTTAGTTTAAAATCATTTTCCCAAAATTTTCCGTGTTCGATACAGTCTGCCGCCATTTGTATTTTTCAAATATACCGATAAACACTGCATGTTTTGAACTGATAAAACATTATACATTACATAAAACACTACAATCTTATCCAGTTAGGTAGAACATTTACTTTTCTTGCCTTTGATAACATTTATTTGTTATATATTCATTTTTTGACAACTTCTTTGTATCTGTTAATACAAACCCTTTTCATTTAATGTAACGTTTAGTCAGCTCGAAAAACAGTATTTATCGGTTTATTTGAAAGATACAAATGGTGGCGGACACTGTTGATTAGGTTAAGTTTGAGAAAGTGAGTTAAAACTAAAACAACCATAGAAAATACTGTCACAAACCCACCGATTATGTCAGCCTATGCCATGGTAACATATTCGGTGGATTTTTAACACTGTATTGTATAGTTTTTAGTGTTCAACTTAATTTCCCAAACTTAACGTATTCAACAGTCTGCAACCATTTCTGGTTTTTCAAGCCGATTAAACATTTTACCTTACATAAAAACAGTAAACAATTATCCAATTAGGAAGAAATGTAACTTACCTTACCTTTGCTTTCATTTGTGTTTGGACAACTATTTCGAATCTGTGTATAGTAACCCACCTCCATCACTCAAATATTAATTACTAACTCACATTTTTGTATACAGAAAAGAAAGAAAGAAAGAAAAACTAGCGTTTCAACGTAAGTTTTATCGACTGATTGTTGGTCGAGCCCAAGCCATGATTGACGGTAATCCTGAGGATCAGGATCTAATTCTGAAAGAGTATCATTTTTTTTCATTTTTTTTTAGAGTGGATTGCTGTACTAAGAATATAAGAAACATGCATTTTCTCTTTTTATTAGAATTTTCCATTACACCAAATTAAGCCACAGCAACGCCTGGCAGGGTACAGCTAGTATATATATATATATATATATATATATATATATATATATATATATATATATATATATAGATGTGTATATATATATAGATGTGTATATATATAGATGTGTATATATATATAGATGTGTATATATATAGATGTGTATATATATATATAGATAGATGTGTATATATAGATGTGTATATATATATATATAGATGTGCATATATATAGATGTATATATATAGAGATGTATATATATATAGATGTATATATATAGATGTATATATATAGATGTGTATATATATAGATAGATAGATTTGTATATAGATAGGTAGATTTGTATATATATATATATAGATAGATAGATGTGTATATATTTAGATAGATAGATGTGTATATATTTTTTAGATAGATAGATGTGCATAGATTGATATAGATAGATGTGTATATATATAGATAATTGTGTGTATATATATATATAGATGTGTATATATACATGTGTGTGTGCATATATAGATAGATAGATGTGTGTATATATGAAACCCCACACTTAAGAAGATCTGCTAAGACTGCTTTCTTTCTGGAAACTCTCGGCTCGTATCGTCTCGTCTTTCTCTGAGGGTTGTTTCATTTAATCATGTATGCTGAAAGCGAATATCGAAGCCGCAGACAGGAAGAAAAACAGACTCGTGAAATTCTATTCTACAGAATTTATTTCACAAACTAATGTACGGATAATTGTACAAATATCATTCATTTCTTAGTAAGTTTTTTTCAAATTCTTAAATCCCTTCACAGACATCGTCAGACGGGTGGATAAGGGGAAGAGGGGTCACGCCTCCGGGGAACGGCGGGGTACCTGTAGTTTCGCGCACAACTTTTTCAGAAACTCTTCGAAACTCAACTCCAAACTGACTAATTTTCGCGCGACAGTAGTATATATAGCGAGGTATGTGGATCGGGTGGAAGTTTCCCTAGCCAATCAGATTTCGCTACGAAATCGGACAACTCCAATTTTTGCGTGTGTGTAATTCCCGAAACTGGGATCTGAGATCTACAGGCATACTAATTCTCATGACCTCTAAAGTCACCATGTCAGCACAGACATCTGACCTTGAGTTTACCAAGGCCAAATAATATTATGCTCCACGTTTTCTGTCATCAATTTTAAATGCAAAATATATTTCTCTGGTTTTAAACAATATCTATTTTGACATGATATAAAACATATATATGTATATTCTCTATTTTAAATCCTCGGGTTATCTGTCGTCACCCGGGAACGATTAGCTATCTAGCATAGTTATTCGGCCTTTTCCAGGCCCCTGGGGGAATCTAAAGCTCCCCAATGATTGATTACGTCACATTGGCCCCCATTAAACTACATTGCTTCGCTAAAACCAATGGAGTCTAACTTCCTCAACACACTATATCCCTCCTTTAATAAGGGTTATCCCCGTTTTTCATTCAAAAGTCAATAAGAAAGTCAATTAAAAAAAATCATAAGATAAAAAAATGTAAAATTTCAAAGTTCGTCAGGGCTTATACAATTTCATTTTTTCACATGCAAGTTTTTTTCTTTGTTTGTATATTCTTTTTTTCAATTCACATTAATAAGTCAAAGATAAGATAATCGTAATTTTAAAATTGTCACTCAATAAAATACAACAAGTTCATCAATTAGCTCATAAGAGTTACTTCCCTTGGTTAACACAAGTTTGTTTTTTTTGCCAAAATAAAATTACTCGACTTTTTCAAGGTTTTTTTGTAAAAGTTATTCCCCCTTTTCCATTTTATTCATCATAATGGTTCAATTTTTTTTCACAGAGTTACAGTTACATTTGACAAGATTTTTTTTTCACTTCGCTGCCATCAATGGCACAGTCTCGTAATAAAGGGTATGCAGCCTTAATCAGGGTTCTCAACGGGCCGCCTTTTTATTAAGCTAGGGAATCCTTCTCACCTTAAGCAGTTGTAGTTGAACCTTCACCTTTTATTTTACAGTTCAAGTCTTTTTTGTAAGCATCTTGTAAGATTTTCTTTCACTGAGGACTTCTTCTCACCTCAATAGACGGTTATCAAGGTATTGTTGGGATTTTCTTTCGACGCTCAGCGCCCTGTAAGAATTTTGGGTAAGACAGAGAGAAAAGAAAAGAAGATCTTCCAGTCGTCTTCAGTTCCTTTGGATTTCAGCATCAGGTTCCTCGGGTTCCACTTCGTTTTCCTTAACACCATCAGCCGAATTTTCCAGAATCACAGGCGGGCTCGAACCACTCTCTCCCCTGTCACCTGTGCAATCAGCCCCGAGGTGCTCATCACCTTGCTTTCTTCCTACATTCGCTCTTTCTTCTTCCTACATTGCTTTCGTGCTACATTCGCGCTTTTTTCTTCCTACATTCTCTCTTTCAATCTCCAACAACAGGACAATTATTGTTACTAGCGTGCTCACTCCCGCTCCTGTAACCACTAACTTTTGAAGCCTATCCCTAGCTTCTGTAATCTCCAGACCGTTTAGTCGGGCATGTAATTCACTCAAATCTATTCGTCTAACTCCTCCCATATCTTTTGGTAGCCTAAATCGGGTATGATGTGTCAGGGGGTTCCAGAGGTCAGTGAGGTTGGTCAGTTGGTCATTCGCCCACTCTTACTAAGGTGATTTTAGTAAATACCATTCCTCAAACTGATAATACGCAGGTAACCCTATGCCCTTTCCCCGGGCTTAACAACCCCTGCCCAGTACTACCATAGTTAAAGGTGGTCTCACTCATTTATCCCAGCAGCCGTGTTATCGCATACATTAGACACGTCCAACTGCTGTTGCGTGGATACCAATCAGGTGCCTTCAGCTACTCTTATAGCCCGTGGCAAAAGACCTTCACTTTCAACTTCAACCTTGCAGACGCAATTTATCACTCTCTCATCCCCCTGAAATAATCCCAACACGCACAACGCATGATTTCCAGTGACATACAACGGACGCTGTGACCAGCAAATTCCAAGACCATTATTTCGGCATATTCCTGCCTCTCGCTGATTCAAAAGCATAAATCTATTTATTGCCATATCAAACGCTACATATTCGGACTCTACTCTGTAAGTGGCCACCAACCCTAACTTGGGTGTGTCCAGTGAATAGGGTGCAACTTGATGAACCTCATATTTCGTTCCTCGACTTATCGCACCCCCTTCGATAATTCAAACACAAACACTAGTGTTTTATGCTCCAAGAGTTTAATATTCGGGTATATTATTCTACTCCCCCAAATATCTCCTGTATTCATTAACACAGCTATGACTGAGAGCCATCGATCTCCCTAAATGTCCTCCAGGCGGACCGTTCATCAATGCTACTTTTTTAACCACAAGCATAGAGAACGGTGTGCTCAGGACCACCAAGAGTCAACAATCCCCGATTCTGTCCACGTCGCGGTAAACAGCTCCCACCTGCTGCCAGCTACCGCTCGCCGCTCTGCCAAAACATTATCTCTCCTGGTCTCCACAGATACACCAGCTTTATCACGCCCATCCCCCCAGAACAAAGCGGGGAAACTTCCGTCTGTCAGTACACAACTACTTACAAAAAGTTAAGTACTTTTTTATCGCAGGCTGTTTAAACAACCAATTCAGTTTCAATAAAATTACACCGTACCCTCATGGATAGTCAAAATAACAACAGAAAACGACAGGAAGCTAGATACGCCCCCTAATTTAATCGAATTTCTTTCGATATTTCAAAACACATTCCCATAATACACTCTTTCTCTCTCCGTGTGACACACACACGCTCGTGCAGCCAACGACCTCACTTTAAACATCTGTCTCCTTATGGACGATTAATAATTTTAAAAAACACGGGGATTATCCACACGCCCCCAGCATCCTCCCAGGCGACATGTCCGAATGGATCCATATCCAGAAATGCACCAGGAGGTCACGCAAGGATCGACAAACTTCAAAGATTACTGATTCTTACTCCCAAATTTCAACTTTAATTTTAATTCAAATGCTCCGTAATTCATTTCAACAAATTACAAAAAATTACTTACTAAAATGCGTAATGTATAACGACCTCGCAGGTCGCGCCCTTCAAGGAGACTCAGTTTACGCCTAGTTATTGCACGAGAAATTCTGTCTTTGTTTTGTTTTTTTCATTAATATCTCCAGGTGCGAACATCACGCGCCTGATTTACTCGCAAGGGAAACATCCATCTAAAAAATAATAAATCACACTGTACTCAGTGATATTAATAATTATTTCCAATTATTCTACCCTTAGATTGCGGCCTCTTTGACCCTTATTTCGCAATTAAGAAATCGTTCCTGACTGAGGCAAAATTCAAATTCCTCCAAAAGTCAATTTAATCGCTTCTAATTATTTTCAACTGAACTCAACTAAAATGTGTTCAGTTTAATAAGCGAAATCCGTCCAGACTGAGGTAACAAAAAATAATCATTTTAACTCTCTAAAAATTTAATATTTCAAATGATTCTTGTTTGAATGCATAAAACATAACTCTCAACAGTTTAATTCTCAACAACATCCAGTAATATCGATTAATACAGATTACTTCAGTTAACAGATCAATTCAGCTAAAATTCTTCGTCAAAGTTCACGAACTGCTTAAAATAGTATTCTAATTTTTTTTTAACTTTTTGTCAACTAAGTTCAATTACCGAAATTCTTTCTTCCTATGACATAGATTCTAGAACTTCTGACAATCAGTTTGGTGGTTTTTGTTTCCAACTCTTTTTCGGAACAGTACTAGTCTATCTGAATTAAAAAAAAACCTGTGATACTGCCATATACTGTACATGATTAAGAATATATGCGTCTTTTATTTTTGTCAATTTTGGATCTTTTAAATTTTGATTATGTAAGTCCCGCATTTAAAAAGTTTTTCTTCTTTTTTTTTTTTTGCTTTCAGCTTATTTTATTTTCATTCTCCAGTTTCTTATTAATCTTCCATACTTTTTTTCATTTTTTTATTTGCTCTTTCTTCTCCTTAAAAAACATCATTTTTCAATAATTTATTTATTTGATCAATAACCTGTAAATCTGTAATAATTACACATGAATAAAACATGATTTATCTATAAGAGAACCATTTTAATTATTTGTTCTTATTTTGTTGATGCCCCCCTTATTTCATAGCGGTCCTTATTTTTTTACCTGTTACTTACATATAAACAAACCTTTCGATTTACTTTAATGCATTGTACCAACTTTTATTTCAGTGTAAGTTTTACAATATTATGCATTTCGTTATTTTGGTTTTACATCTCAATGTTAAGCCAGTTTTTTTTAAATCTATATTTTCGTTTGGTATAATTCTAATCTTCTGATGAGAAGCATTTAGCTTCGAAATGTCATAGTCGAAAGTGGTTTTCCTAATGTTTTCTATTACTTTTTCTTATTGTTCTGATGGTCAAAAATATAACTTTCTGCTCATTGTTTAATACATCTATTTGCTCGTTATAATGATATAGATCTCTTTATCTTGATAACTTTTTCTTTGCTATAGATATATATCTTGATAGCATAATTGTTTATATATATATATATATATATATATATATATATATATGTTTGTAGCGAGAAATAGATAATTATATTGATATATATTCATTACTTTATTTATACACAACACAGTAATAAACGTCCATTTAATTTTGGCTGTGTGCCATAAATGTCTTTGATTCAAACATTTTTAGCAAAAACGAAACAAAATCAATCACTCAATTAAAGGAAGTAATTTCTCTTTAAAAACATCATTTTTCTAGAACTCATTCATTTGATCATTAACCTTTGAAATCCGTAACCATTATACATGAAAAACAAACATATGATTTATCTATAAGGGAACCATTTTAATTAAATGAGTTCTATACCTTTTAAAAGTTTGTTTTCCTTCTTGCAATTAGAACTTCTCATTGATATATATTTAAGTTTGGTGTTGTAACGAGCGTTCCGTCATGTTTTAGACTCAATAAAACAATGGACCGATGAGATGTCGGGAGTTTTTGATTCAATCTATTCGTTTTTATGAACCTTTTTCATCTACGCTTTTGAATGCCATGTTCACAAATTGATTCTGCATTAAATTTATTAAGATTTGTTTTATTTTATAGGGATACGATTCGATCAGTACAAATGATGCTATACACGTCTAAAATCATTGTATCCTTTTATTGTTAAGCCCCTGGAATATCGTAAATAAATGATGATTTCGTATATGTTATGTTGTCGGTTCTAGAACAACGGTGAGTAACCTGAACGTATGTTTTTGAAATAGAATGTTAATGTGCAATGTACAAGGAATGTTAATTTGATAGAGTGGAATTCATTTTAATATTAATAAGTTAATAGTAAAACAACAATACGTGACGGGCATCAGGTGATGATCATGAGGAATACATGTTGCTTACGTCATTAGAAAGGTGGGGGTTTGTACACGTAGATTTTTAGGTAATTGAGAGTCAGATTCAGAGTAAGACAGTCACGAGCGGCCAAACGGTAACCAGAAGATAATGGCTCACTGTATATAAGATGTAGATATTAAGACAGCCACGTTACTCCATACCGATCACGATGTGGCTGTTTATTAAATTCGTGTATACAAACAAACGGCTACGTATGTGCATAAATGTTTCTTTAATTTCCCGTTACAGAGAAGCGATATCCTTGGCCTGATTACATGATCTCTCTGTAAGGGGAAATTACAGAAACAGGTACGCACATATGTAGCCGTTTTTTTTATATATGAATGCTATATAATATGCTCTGTTAAAGCATTGAGCACTTTTTATAGACACATGTTTCAGTGGAAGTACTTCTAGAAAACGAAATCAAACAACTGCTATATATATACATATATATATATATATATATACATATATATATATATATTTGTATAGTATAAAGTTGAAAGCCTGTGTGTGTGTGTCTGGTCTCGAATAGGTTCCTATATGGTTGACTATTTTAAAAAGCTGATTACATATAATGATAGAAGATGTATCGAGACACAGGAATGGGTATGTTTTATCTGGCAGAATGATGGTTCATTTAAATTGTGGGATCTGTGTTCGGGCCTGGTCCACAAAGTATGGAAATAAGAAAGTTTTAAATTAAAAAAAAACGTTTACAGGTGTTTTTGATATAGATGTACATAAGAATACTTTGATAAGTATGTTTTAACTTTAATAGGAATGGTATAATACAATTGTGGGGTCTGCGTTCGCGCCTAGCCTCCATAGAATGGAAATAGGCACAAACTTTAATAAAGAGTTTTCATATCTAACTGCGTAAGTATACTTTGATAATTATTTTTCAGTTTGAAGAAATATGGTATAATAAAATTATGGAGTGTTCGTTCGCACCTGACCTCCATAGAATGGAAATATGTCACAAAGTTGAACAAGGTGTTTTTTAATATAGATCCACAGAATATTGTGATAAGTGTTTCAGTATGAACAGGTATGGTATAATAAATTATGGAGTTTACCTATTTTATTTTTACTTTCATCATATTTAACTTTGGTTTTGATACCCCAAAATTCGAAGCTATCTCTTTACAAGCCTTCCTTTTCATGACCTATCATACTTTAATAAATCAGAGTCCATTTTCTGTAGACTATTTTTGAACCCCGTCAACGACGGGTACTTTTGCTAGTATATATATATATATTTATATATATATATATATATATGAGTGTGTGTGTGTGTGTGTATGTGTGTGTGCTTATTTAGACAATATTTTGTTTCAATAATCTTTGTTTAAAGTAAAAGACAAAAACATTTTAATTATTGTTGTGGAAGATTTCCTTATATTTTCTTTGTGTGTTAATCAAATAAATAATACATGTTGAATAGGAATGTTTTTCTATACGCTATCGACTCATCTATTGTTGAGTTCTGGAAAAGTTGTAAAAAACAGTTTCAATAGCTACATAGATTCAGTATTAACAGACAGTAGAGCCCGGAGTGTTTGTGGGATTGTTAGCAAGTTGAATGTTGGTGTCAGAATATTGATCGCATGAAACAGCTTAGTATTACGACATTGATTGTTTTGGTAGTTGGGTTTTTTATGTTGACGGTTTTCATTATTGTTTTAATTATTTTTTTTTTTTGCGGCATATATCATTTAATGTTAGTAACTATGAGTTTTGTTAGACTAGAGAGGGGCAGTTATGTTATTATGACAGGATAAATAATGTAACTATCTGCTTAACTATATATCAGATTACGATATATTGGATTACTATGTAGACCACACTAAACAGTGTGTTATGTACAAGATTCTACAATGTTACTTAAGAGATTGAAAGTGTAGAGGGCACCATTATTGCAGTATTGAGTTAATAACTAATAAAAATGTTAAAGTAAGAAATGGAAGATTATTTCTCAAGTATAAAAAATATCTGTAAAACCTGTTAAAGTAAATATATCAATACACAAGCGGTATCTAAGCAATAAATTAGAAAGCAAATGCAAAATTCTAAAATCCGCGTTACATATATGTATATAAATTACCCGTCCGAAGGTAGGTAAACATATTAAAAATATGTGTTGTACATTACCTGTAGTTGCGAAGGTAAAATTATTTCGTATACATGCTCTAAATTATCTGCCCTAGGGGAGATAAAATTATTTCATAAATATGTAATAGCCGACCTAGGGTAGGTAAAATATATTTTTCTCGAAACATAGACATTAAAAAATCTCTCATAAGAAAAAAAAATATGTTTAAAATCAACTTCAATTTTCTCTTTGTTTATACGGTCCCGAGCAACGCCGGGTAACCCTGCTAGTCTAATATATAAAAGCGAAAATGTGTTTGTGTGTTTGTTGAGAAACACATCTCGGAAAGTGTTCATTAATTAATGATTCCAGATCTCCCCCTAAACCTGATACTCAAGCTGTAGCTTGTAAGAAACAAGATAGCTGCATCATTAGAGCATCTAGGAAAAAGGAACTCAACGTGGGACAACAGTCGGCCAGCCAACATGTATAATGTCTTGGCATACAGACCTCGTGCGCGCTTGTGTGCTCTGGGTATAAGAGCGGAATTTTCAGTACCCAGCAAGAGCTTGGTTATATTTTGAAGGGTTTACCACTAGAAGCAGTTAAACGTGTAACCACTAGGACATAGTGTTGGTGCATATCTTCTTGTCTGTGTGCATGGTCTGCCCACAGAAGGATTACATTTATTGTTCCGTGACGGCGCGTAACGCCCTGTTATTGGTATTACATATGCTAAATGTACGAATGATGTCCAAGCCTTGTTTGCCCTGTACAGTATTCAAAGTTAATGCTACTCTAGTTAAAATCACTTTAAAAATATGTTGGCTCTATCTTTTGCTCTCTCTCTCTCTTTCTCTCTCTCTCTCTCTCTCTCTCTCTCTCTCTCTCCGTGTACCAATAAACAAATATACTTACAGGTGCAGAGTTTAATTCCAAAAATTGATCATCTGTGGACAACAATACAGCGGGGCTGCTTCCAAGCTGACTACAATAATGGTCATCTTCAAGTCTAATGTAAACAAATAAAAATCGGGGCGTCCTTTCGTGTAATCAAATTCTGGCTTTTCCACCGATCGCTATTCATACATGAATTATGTTTCAGCTTTGGGGATTTGTGCATGCTGGCCATCAATCAAAAGATCCGAGCAGCAGCTTTACTCGATTTAGTAGAGCATAGACCATCCATAAAAGTAATCCTGTCGAATACAGACTGTTGGCATGGTTAACTTGCATTTGTAATGGGATCTGCTGAGCTTTATCGATCCGCGATGACATAAAATCCTCTTTAATTTAGGAAAAAATTGCAATTAATAATTCGTCAATTGGACAACAGGTATCAAAGCGGGTTAATCGGCAACATCAGCTGTAGGGTCACCTGAACCTTAAAGGTTAAGCCGTCGTTTAGAAGATAATCAGCTGCACATAATGTGACCAATTAATTAAAGTAAATTCGTATAGTACGACCAGTTTGAGTCTATTGTTCGGATTGGTTTCACCGATTATTTCTAGAATAAGGCATTAACAGAAGTCGCCAACATTGATGTAAGTTGTGCTGTAGAACTAACCAGATTCGAATTTGGCATACATAGATTGCTAGCCCACGCCGTTATCGACACGAAAATGATCATCTCGATCCAATCAGTTAATATTCGGTCACAATTTTTTTTTTTTTGTTTCCATATTACAAAATTAATTCAGATTCCTATTCTGTCGAGCCCTAGTTTGGGAGTAATAAGTTATTAAATCAATGTAGAATTCACATTTGGTAATCATCTATTTTCCCTATTGAGTAAACCAAACTTCTATCTTTACATCATCAACGTTCTGATCCCCATCTGGCATCAATTAAAATGAATGGCTCTCGTCTTGGGGAAGCCTCAAGTTTTGACAGGCTTCTGGGCTTGACCTTTACTCCTGATCTTAAATGGAATACGTACATCAAATCTGTTGCCAAGGCCGCTGGAAAAATGGTCGGATCCTTCTATCGATCGAGTAGATATCTCACTGTTGATGCAATTCTCTATCTATATAAGAGCCAGATACGTCCAAGGATGGAATATTGTTGCAACATATGGGCAGGAGCTGCTAGAAAAGACTTGTCCTGCCTTGATAGGGTTCAAAATAGACTTCGTGGCCTGGTGGGAGATGTCCTTTTCTCTTCGCTGCAACCTCTATCTCACAGAAGAGATGTTGCGAGTTTGTCTCTGCTTTATGGTTATTTTCATGGAAAGTGTTCAACTGAGCTTCAATCTATGGTCCCTCCTCGCCAAACTTTCACAAGAAACACTAGACTAGCTGAAAACATTATCAATAATTTTCCCCACTCTTTATTTGTGCCTAAACCTAAACATAGATTCCATGATCAAAGCTTCTTTCTTAGAACTGCACGCCTGTGGAATTGTCTTCCGTTTTCCTGCTTTCCAGCTGTCTATAATATGGTTGTCTTCAAGTCCAACGTGAACAAGTTTCTGATGAGCCATTCCACTTAAGTTAACAAATTTACCGAACTTCCATTACTATCGAATACTATATTGTCCTTTTGACTACTCTACACTCTTTAACCCTTATCCTTGACTGGGCTATCGGCCTTGATAAGTGGTGACGCCTATGTAAAAAAAAAAATTAAAAAACAATGAGTTTACAAAAGATGAACCAAAAACTAAGGAACTTTTGCAGAATTAAACTAAAATTTTTAGTTCACTGTAGAACTAATTTACGATAATACTCGGCTGCGAAATTTAAAAAAATGTAGTGTATAGAAAGTAATAAAGAAGCATATACAATCCATTCTGGCTGCGAACGGTGCTTTGCTTTTCCCAACAACATTTTAATAGGGAAAAATATGAGTTGTATTTTGTATCAGTAGGCAGCCAGGTGTTTTCAGGACGTAAAATACGCTTAAAAATATTTTCATTAAAAAAAAAATTTAGGGACTGTGTTTGAAGGTACAGACCACGTAATGCCCCCACAAAACACCGTAAATGTTCAAGTCCTACAAAATACATTGCAGTTAATGAAAAAAAATAATTTTACATGCCGAGTTTGAACCTAGAGACAACGTCATGCAAAAAAAAAAAAAAAAAGAACACGCTATCAATTTACCCACAGTAGAATTTTCACGGCCCATTGTTCAATCATTGTTGCTTAGTGACGACATTGAAAAATTGCTTTACCGATGATAGATGAATTAAAATAACGGTATCGATTATCGGTAATTATCGTGGGTATTCTGAGACAAAACTTAACTAAGATCACATACACTAACGTTCTGTAAATGTTAAAGAAAATCTGCTCAGCCGTTTTGGAATCTGTAAGTCGGTTGCATTTATAGAATTGTAGAGATAGAGATCCAATATTTTGCGAATCTGAACTCTTGCTGTTATTTTCGCCGCTTCTATAATTCAATTAAACGAATTGAAACAGGTTCAAAACAATTGTGTGGATAATAGTCAAAATTCAAGTTGGATAAAAACAAATCATACAAACACTTATCATACCTTTATGATGGGGGTCATCTCTATATTATAAATTCTTATTATACCTGATTAATTAATACTTTTATATGTACTAGTAATTTCATAATAACTGGGCCGTTATTAGATTATCCAGTACATACAGTAATTTCCGACTCTGCTTTTGATAAATACCAGAATCCAGGTTCAGTACACTATTTAACAAAATAGGAATATCTAATTAAGAATTAAATTAATAAAAACGTCTTCATTTCACCAAAATAAGTGCATAACTATCCCACAAATTATGTTGTGATTATAATTCTTTAAAGAACCCAAGTTTTCCCAGCTGGGCAAAGTTGGGTTCTTGTACCGGAAAAATACCCAGTAAATAAAACGTTGTTTAGTAAATCGTTATTAATTTTTTTTTTGCATTTCCATACATCAAACATGTATATAAATAGCATTAAAACATTCGCTGGGTCATAAGCTTCATTTCGGTACCTTATTGGCTGGGTAGATTGCCTGTAGGCTGAGATAAACCGCATCACACACACAGAAATTAGAAACATGTATTATAAATATAACTACTAAAATTGCATAGAAATTTAGATTATACACTTGCGGCTGCGCCGCGTCAGCACACACAACGCAGAGTGAAACACAAAATCGAGTACACTCAAAATCAAGTACACTCAATGCTTACTGTGTGAACTCAGAGTATTGGAAATTCCCATATGTATAAAACAAAATCACTGCAAACAAAAACAAAATTGCCCTAAATAATCGTAAGGATAATAAGTAAACGTTTGCTAAAATGATGGTTAAAATTATTACGAACTTCCCAGGGTTCGAACCCGGAATCTTCAAATCCGTAGTCAGACGCGTTCTCCATTGCACCACAAGTCCTGTTCGTATGCCGAAAGATGTTACCGCGACTGCATACAGAGAGTGTAAAATTTCGTTGACATGGGCAGGTAACTATTCGACAAAAACGAAACGGCCCAAACCATTGACTAAACGCTTTTAATTTATTCAGTATAAGATAGTGATTATTAGGGCTATTACAGCAGCAGTTAATCAACCGAGAACTACATCGCTCAATATAAAAGCATATAAGATATCAACAGATACACACTGGAGAGTCAAACAAGTGACCTAGCCCTAGTGATTATAGAGATCACGAAAGACTAAACGTTGCTTATCCCAACTATCCGATAATATAATCCCTTGGATCAATCAAATAAGAAGTATCCTTTTTGTCTTTGAAAGTGTTTTGCTTGATCACCAAAGTTACTCCCGTTCCGATCTTTATTTTCTTTTCTTTTTTTTTTTTTTTTTTTTAAAAAACAAGTCTATATAATACTAGCATGCCGCCCAGCATTGCTCGGTCGTAAAATATGATTAAATATGATATTTTAATTAATGCAGATCTGCTATTTATTATTATGTTATATTGAACCCAATATATAGTAATAATTTAAAGTTAAAAAAAAAGGCCCGTGCGTTACCACCTAGAATCGCAACCAAAACGTTTAGTTTACGATTTACTTTTTTCTTTAATGTTAATGCCTGGACTATGAAGACATGTTTGCTAAAAATTAAAAGACGAATCGATAGCTATTATTTTACACATGCATATTTGTAATGCTATGTAACCTCTGACCCCGTCGAAGTCGCAATAGTCGTTATCGTATTCCTTCATTAAGATTTTTCGCATCGCAGGCCTCGTTAACGGGTTGATATGCCGGCGTCCGATGAAAATAATTAGCTTCTAATGTAAGCCAAAAGAAAACAAACACAGAGGTTTCTAATGTACTCAAATTAATTCACGAAATTTACGAAGTGTGTTACATATGTACAATTGTTCAGGTCGATCTCATTACTCAAGAAAAAAAAACTCTCATGAATCTTATTCTCGGTTCACTACGGTGGCAGCTGTCGAGAGGGAGTTGGAATCTCTTTGGTTAGTATTCGCTTCTCTCGCGATCCAGCTCAATCTGCTATTTTTAGCGCGGGCATTTGCTTATATTTCGAGGAAATGGTTTGTTGGGGTAAACCGCTAAACCAATCATCGATCAGCACGTCATTCGGGGAAGTCCCGATACCTTGCAGGGCCTGAGAATCACAACTCAATTCCATTCACACGCTCAGAGGGGTTGACAGTTTCACCCAACAAAGGCTAACTTCGTACTCAAAAGCCAGACGTCCTTGAGTTGTGTTTCGCCAGGCGAAGAACGAAATTATATTTCGTTCCAACTTTCAATTTTCATTTTTAAAATCTATGTCTGTTTTAAAAGAACACAATAAATTTATCCTTGCAGGTAGGTTAGCCGATGCTGCCGGGGCACCCAATAATGCTTAACAGTAAATACCAGCATAGTTGTTCGGCCTCTCAGTGTTTCGGAGGTCTCAATCCCCCCCTCCCATGAGGAGCTCCACCGCTCACAGAGACGGGCACGCTACAGCTGTCGTTCGGTCTCATCTGACAATTTCTAATTCTTTAATTTTCACACTTTTGCAAAAATCTTCCCCAGCTATAAATATAAAGTTTCGCACGGGTTCAAATACCCTATATATTAAGTTTCCTGTTTGTAGACAAAATCTGGCAGGGGTTTGGTAGGAAAAAAATTTAAACAAATATATATATACGTATAAAAAAGGGTTTGTTTACTATAACCTTTTGGCGTAAATATTACGCAAGTGAATCATGTAGAATATTTACATACATATAATAACACGTAATAGGTAACTAAAATAATCATCTCATGAGAAAACTGAAAAAACTAGTAAGGAGTTAATTGAAGTGAATGTTTAAAAGTATATACAAATCAGCTATATATTTTGCTTCTGAATGCAATTCCACGTGTTATATATAACAAAGTTGTATTGTATTTTTTCTAGATAAATAGAAAAGAAAGAGTTTTTAATATGAATATCAATACACAACAAAAACCCAAATTCATAGGAGTATAGATACTGCTTATCCCTTTTTTATTTAATCAATACGTTACGTTTTGAAAAGTTCGAATACAATTTGTCCAAGACAAACTACTTCGAAAAAGGCCAAAATCGCGGAATCTTGCTTTAAAAAGATTAATCTGACAATCCCAGACAGGAATATGACAATAACCCCTTTAATATTGACTCCTTTTCCAATATCATTATAATATAATATGCTTTGTAATGGGTTGAGAAAGAGACTTCTAATAAATTAGGCATGCAAGTGTTTTTCACTGGAAAAATAAGTCCCCCAAACGTTACGTAACAAATGGAAATATTTTAAAGAAAAGGGGCAACAAGAGGTGCTGGACTGAACGAGTAAACTGGTTTACAATGTGATTTTATTATTTCATTTGGACTATGTAGCACAATATTACTTGTTGAGTATTTATTCGTACTTATTAATCCATCTCATTTGGGTCAGTTCTTTAGGTAAAATAGAATAGACGTTATTTTAATTAAAAAATGTTATTTATTATATTTAAGTCGAATACGGATTGCGAATCTGATATATCGCGACCAGTTAATATATAGGAAGTGTTATATAAATGTACAACTAAAGAGCATACTTATACAAATACTCGAGAAATGTATTTTCTGACCAGAAAACAATAAACGATTTGAACCATGAATTTGTGTTGAGTTTTATTTACGATTGACTCGGCTTCAACGAATATGGTTGACAAACAAATATGGCAGACAGCAATGTAGATGGAATTGAAAATGGCAGCAACCCAAATTCACATAAGGAATACAATATCGTAAGCATCCTACCTAATTATATTATGACTGTTGAATAATTTTCTGTTATATAATAAATTTTTAGCCTAGCCAGAGTGAGAGCGCGCGTGCGTCATATATATATAACATATATATATATATATATATATATATATATATATATATATATATATATATAATATATATATAATATATATATATAATATATATGTGTATACATATATATAATATATATATATGTATATACATATATAATATATATATTTATATATATATATATATATATATATATATATCTGTGGGTGTGTATGTATATATATACAAATCCTAATTTTTATTTTGAATGTATGGATGTGAAATGGTTACATTTGAAATTGGTCAATATACCAGATAGAGCAAATAAATCATAATTTAGTAATTTAAACTTTATGGTGTGAAACAGTTAAATTTCAAATCTAGAATGTTTATTATATGCAAGACAATGAATAAATTTCAATAAGTATATCCTCTTACGCTAGAAGTTTTCGATGTTTACCGATCTTAACAGATGAAAAATTATTACCAAATATTATAAATGGTTTATACCTAATTTGCTAAATGCAATGAACAGAATATCATAATTAAAAATGTTTAAAGTTTTTAAATCATAGAGGAACAATATCATACTATTTGGATATGAAGTTCAATATCGTTTCCATTTTGAACCAATATATAATTTCCCTTACGCTATGATTTAAAAACTTTCAAATCTTTAAAAACTTTTAATTATAATTTTCTATGTTTAGCAAATTTCTATGTTTAGCATTTAGCAAATTAGGTATAAATCATTATCATATATATTGCTTATATTTTCTCCTCTGAGTAGATAGGTAAACATCGAAAACCTAGGGTAAGGAGATATACTTATTGAAATGTATTCTTTGTCTTGATTCTTGGGTCAAACTTTCAACCCCTCTGAGCGTATACATATATATTATATATGCATATATGTATATATATTACAAATATTATATATATATTATATATATGCATTATATATATTATATATATATAGTATATATATATATATATTATATATACATATATATTGTATGTATATTATATGTACATTATATATACAGATACAAAACACGGATTCAGAAAATAGAGCTGGCTGTACCTGCAGATGAAAAAGTAGATGCCCTCTACAAGGTGCATGCAAAATAAAATAAATGTAGTTTATAGCTGCACGGTATCACAAACCACAAATTTAAATGATGTTGTTGACAACCATAGCTCGACCACACGATCAAGCAACCAATCTACCAATCAAATAAAATCCAACACAGTTCAGACCAATGCCGCCCCTAATCGACCTGACAATAAATACATAATACAAAACGCAATCAACCCGGCTCAACATCTGGTTCTGTCAGACATAGACTTTCAACACATAACCACTCTTTTAAAAAACCCTCCCTCAGGAACCAAACCTCTCTATCTAAATATATTTGCCAACTCAATGATAAGAATATTCCATTCAATCTAAAATGGGAAATAACAGGATCATATAAACCGTATACACCGGGTAACAGATCCTGCACTCTTTGCAGATTTGAAACTCTCAGGATTTTGGAATATGAGGATAACAAAAAAACAAAAACAAAAAAAACCGCCCTATTAAATTCAAGGGGGGAATTACTATCGCCATCCATTTATAAACACTGGTTTCAATTTATAAAATATAAACCACGATAACTCATAAATACCTGTCTCATTAATAATATATTCTAGATTTTGTAATATAATATCTTTACTAATAAGATATGAATCATAATTATTCTTTTTAAAAAACTTACCATTATTCTGTATCTTAGTTAAATCTCCATCAAATTTAACCCTTGTAGGTAACTAATTTTACTTATTCCTACAAATAAATAAATAAGCAAATAAACCAATTATAATATTGCTAAATTTACTCAATAAAATTATCTTATACTATATGAAAAAAAACAGCATAAGAACGAATTACCCCGCCCCCTTTGACTATATTACAAGAAAAAAACAAGATTATCTCCCTTCATTTTGAATATTTATATTTTTATTTAAACCTAAATTAAGCGATGATGAAATAAGCTAACCGTTAAAAACTTCCCTGTTGGCGTTTCAATTTGAAATTAAGAAGTTAGAGGATGTATAAACTACAGACAACATATAAATGGATTGCTCTAAGGATTATTACGGTTTTCAAAGGATGAACCATTTTAGGTTAAAACACACACACACACACACACACACACACACACACATATATATATATATATATATATATATATATATATATAGTTATATTTGTTGAACTTCTCTTAATAGCATCTTATTATAACATTATACATAATCTAAACCCAGCTTTGTAATTTTATCCTAACGTTTACTCTAAACATAGCTATGTAATTGTATTCTAATTCTTATTATTAACAAATATTACTTTACTTATCTACATAATTAATTAACTATTTTCCTTATATTTTAACATTTTCAAGATTTATCTGCACTACTTAAATGCTAGGTTTATTTATGGTGTCTTTTATTTAAACAGAGAAAAAAAACTAAATATTTCGCTGATGAGGAGATTTTGTTTTCATAAAAAACAGTATGCTAAAACTATTGTCCTTGACTTAATGTCTGTAACAATAAAAAACATCGTTTCCGAAAACTATCGTACAATTTATTGGCTTTGTTGTGCTCCTTCTTATGAAACGAATTCTAAATTTAAAATTTTAATTTTGAATTATAAATTATAAATCACCTTACCAAATATAAAAGTATCTCTAGGATATTTGCCTATTGAGCTTTGATACATCGGCTTTACAACGAGCATTATTATTTTCCTGTATTTTACTTAAATTAGTATTTTTACTATAACATTAAAATACACTCTGCTCTATAGAAAATTTGTCTAACCCCCTTTAAATATATATATATATATATATATATTAGATATTAGATATATATTATATATTATATATATTATATAAATATTATATAGTATATATATATATTATATATATTTTATATATATATTATGTATATATATATATTATATATATATAATGTATATATATAATATATAGCTGAATATATGTGTGCGTGTGTGGTCCCCAATAGGCTCCTATATGGTTTACTATTATAGAGAACTGATTGCATATAATGATAGAAGATATATCGAGACACAGGAACAGGGATGTTTGATCTGGCATAATGATAAGTCATTAAAATTGTGGGGTGTGCGTACGCGCCTGGTTCACAAAGTATGGAAATAAAAAAATTAAATATTAGAAAAAAACGTTTACAAGTGTTTTTGATATAGATGCACATAATAATACTGTGCTAAGTATGTTTTAACTTCGATAGGGATGGTATGATAAATTTGTGGGGTCTGCGTTCGGGCCTGGCCTCTATAGATTGGAAATAGGCACAGACTTTAATAAAGAGTTTTCATATCTCTCTGCGTAAGTATACTTTGATAATTATGTTTCAATTTGTAGAAATATGGTATAATAAAATTATGGGGTGTTCGTTCGCGCCTCACCTCCATAGAATGGAAATATGTTACAAAGTTTAACAATTTTTTTTAATATAGATCCACAGAATATTGTGATTAGTGTTTCAGTGTGAACAGGTATGGTATAATAACTTATGGGGTGTATCTATTTTATTTTTACTTTCATCATATTTTGTCCCCATTCCACTACGGATAAAGTCTTCCTCTAGTGCTTTTGTGATTTCCTTGGACATGTGTTTATTTGCTTCCCACTCGTGCCTGTTACAAAGCGTGATGTCATCAGCGAATATACCCATCTCAGAGACAATTTTATCAAGGAGGTTTTTTATGAATATAAGAATAATAATTGTTCAAAAATAGACCCGTGGGATAAACCCACATTTATATCGTATTCTTGAGATATACGACCGTCGAGGACAATCTGGATTTTTCTCTTATTTAAGAAGGATTTCATTATATTAAATATTCGTCCAGTGATACCGTATGATCTGATTTTCCTGTAAGACCATCGTGCCATGCACTGTAAAAATCCTTAGATATATCAAGGGCTACCGCTCTACCCGTCCGTGCGTTGTCCAGTGTACGGCATATACGTTCAGAGATTACAGTAAGAATATCTGCTGTAGAATGGACTTGCATAAATCCATATTTTTGACCGGTCTGACGTTTAGCAACTGTAAGGAAGTAGATTAGATAATTATGGACTCAAATAATTTGGTGAAATGGAGGCAAAATCTAACAGGGACGATTATTTAATGTGTCAGTTTTTTCGACAGATTTCTTGCAAACTGGTAGCACAGAAGTTGTTTTCCGGCCGCCAGGAAAGCAACATTCGTTAAGGCATTTGTTGTAAAATTCGAAGACGACTAGAGCAACCTCTCCGAAGCCAGAATGAGATCGGGTCCACATGCTTTTGAGGTGACTAAGTTTTTCATGATGACATGCAACTGAGAAGAGCTCAGTTTCAAATCATCTAGTGTGGCGTCTGTCTGCAAAGCAAAATCAAGGAGGGAAGGGTTTGCAGGGTTCAATGTGGAGTTGAAAGCAACCGACTAGCAAGTATGTTAGCGTTCCCGGTTGCCGTACAAACAACCTGATGAGAGTTAGATAGTGGGGTAATTTTTTATTTCCCATTATTGACTACACTGTTTTAGATTTTCCAGAAATCATAGGTTCCTAATTTCTGTGCTCCGATACGTTTTCTGGTCGTTTCCGTGTATATTCTTTCTTAGCTGTCGGTATTTCTTTTTTTACAATTACTTCTAGCTTCAATAAACTTTTGTCTGTTTCTACTGTACTTATGTCGGTTAACTCTGCGGTAATCATGCTGCCTTTGAGCAATGGCAGCTGCACAAGAAGTAAACCATTGGGGATAGTAAGATTTGCTACAGAATTTCCGCGTTGGAACATGTGCTTCAACTGCCGTTTTGAATCTTTCAGTGGTCTAATTTGCACACTGTTAAGCGGGAAGAGAAAAGATATTTCCCCAGGAGGACATCTCTGACGACATCCCGGATGGCTTCTCAGTCAGCCTTCTTATATTACCTTCTCATTTTGAGCAATGGCTCTTCCGTTTGGGGTTGAGAATTTAGGGTGATTTCTACTATTATCACAATGTGATCAGTTTTCCCGAGTGGGCTGTTAGAATGCGTTACGCAATCATCGAAAACTGTTGTGAGCAATAGATCTAGAAGTGAGGCATGTTTATCTTGCTGACCTGGGAAGCATCTCGGAAACGTAACCGTTTGTGACAGGGAATGAGATATAGAGAAGCTATGTGTTATACTATCAGCTGCGTTTGTGTAAATAGAGAATTTAAGCCAATTACTGTGGTGGTGATTAAAGTCACCAAATAGGTACATGTGCGCTAGTTGTTTTTTTTTTTTCAAATATAAGTGCACATACCGATCTGCCATTTCCTTCATTTATTATTTCACGACAGCGAAAACTCAATTTGTCCGCCTGTTTTGTCTATTTCCAAATTTTGCTTTCACTTTCCATTCTGGCTGGTGATTCAAGTCATATTTTTTTTTTACTGAATTAAAATATCATATTACAGCGAATTTTACGACTGGGAAACCGCAGGTACATCCCCTCACTTGTGTATATATGTTTCTCTATATGTGAGTTTGTTCTCTATATACTCAAAACCAGCTATGAAAATGATTATTTATGAATTTCACATACGTACTTTACGTAGCTTGGAGTATTCTTGGATTGTTTTTTCTTTATCGGAATACTATCGATAACTACCTAAATCAGATTAAAGACCATATACTCTTATTCTGATCAAAGTTAACACAATTATACAGGCTATCATCACAAGCACATTTTTGTTCCTTTTCGACCTCACCAGCCGGCGTTGTGGTCCGAGGGAGGTTTTAACTGTGAGGACACCCGTTCAAGCATAACGCGCAGGGTACACATTGTTAGTAAACTCGTGAGATTTTCATTAAAGATATTAACTTTTTTGCCAACTGAAGAAAGTAATATATCAAGAGAATCAATATTTCTCATTTAGAATAACGCAATAGAAAATATATTGTTGTTAAGAATATGAAAATAGTATATAGTTGGAGCTTGCTAACACACTTGTTTCACTATAACAGTGAGCAACCTTTTTATCGCAGTACAATAGACTTCAATATAGATACATACGCTTAATTGGTTTTGAAATAATAAGCATGCCAATATAGCGAAGCCAAAATATAAGTAATTTCGTTGGGCAATGTCGATCTTTCCGGAAAGTTTTCTGTCGAGTATAATAACGGCGTACAATCATTAGACCGGTTCCCAGGACAATATTCACGTGCTTTTATCAACATAGGAACGTGTTTCTCTCTCTCTCTCTCTCTCTATATATATATATATATATATATATATATATATATATATATATATATATATATATATATATGGGGGGTGTAAAACTGTGCAGAAAGTCAGAAAAACATTAGTACCGTCTGTTTCAAGCCTAACATGGGAGGGACCAGTGAATGATAAATAATGTTAGGCTCGCATCAGCCACATTGTTTTCTGTTTATCTTTCTGAGAAAAAAATCAGGACTGCACACATTATCTATAATGATGTTCATTTGTATTTCATTATAGTTTGTCTGCTCCTATGTTTATATATTTTATTTTAATAACATTTTTTTCAATTTTTTATTTAATATAAAATATTTTGTCAATATGTTGAGATTTATTTGATCCTATTCTGATCGCTCACATGCTGACGAGAGCCTAACATTATTTACCATTAAGTGGCCCCCTTATGTTAGGCTTGAAACAGACAGTACCAATGGTTTTCTGAATTTCTGTACAGTTTTAAATAGATAAATAAATATTAAGCTCTAATATTTTTATCTTTGTAATCGAGCACTATATGAAAGTCTTTCCCATAAAACAGTAAACACACACACACACATATATATATGTCCCTCAGGGGTCCATCCTGGGGCCAACTCTTTTCCTGATCTACATTAATGATCTTCCAAATCACATCCTTACATCATTTGTAGACATCTATGCTGACGACACTACCATTTATGGTAGCACATCTAAGACAGTAAACGACCAAGTTCTCTCCAATTCTCTCTCCTCTGATCTTGAGCACGTAGTACAATGGGGTAAGGAGTGGCTGGTTACTTTTAATGCATCTAAAACCAAGCTTCTCTCTTTACATCATCCACATTCTGATCCACATCTGGTATCAATTCGAAATGAATGGCTCTCGTCTTCAGGAGGCCTCAAGTTTTGACAAACTTCTGGGCTTGACCATTACTCCTGATCTTAAATGGAACACGTACATCAAATCTGTTGCCAAGGCCGCTGGAAAAATGTTGGCATCTTTCTATCGATCCGGTAGATATCTCACTGCTGATGCTATTCTCTCTATATATAAGAGCCAGGTACGTTTAAGGATGGAATACTGTTGCCACATCAAGGCAGGAGCTGCTAGAAAGGACTTGTCCTGCCTTGATAGAGTTCAAAATAGACTTTGTAGCCTCGTAGGAGATGTCCTTTTCTCTTCCTTGCAACCTTTATCTCACAGAAGAGATGTTGCGAGTTAGTCTCTGATGTATCGTTATTTTCATGGAAAGTGTTCGACTGAGCTTCAATCTATGGTCCCCCCTCGCCAAACTTTCACAAGAAACACTCGTCTAGCTGTAAACACTATCAATAATTCCCCCCACTCTTTATCTGTGCCTAAACCTAAACATAGATTCCATGAACAAAGCTTCTTTCTTAGAACTGCACGCCTGTGGAATTGTCTTCCGTTTTCCTGCTTTCTGGCTGACTACAATATGGTTGTCGTCAAGTCTAACGTAAATAAGTTCTTGATGAGCAGTTCCATATAAGTTATCAACTTTACCAAATTTTCATTACTAATGATTACTATAATGTCCAATTTCTACTGTACACTCTTTAACCCTTATCCTTGAGTGGCCTCTTGGCCTTGATAATGTGGTGATGCCTATGTAATATATATATATATATATATATATATATAATCATTATTTGCTATAATAATTATTAAATTCCTACAGACAAGAATCATCAATGCAGAGGATCACACACACACAAACACACCCATATAGCTCTCTTTGATTATGCCATTTACCAAGCACTATCTCTGTCTGCCTCTCTCTATATTCTCTAACATACTATCTATATTTGTCACACTATATGAACTAATACTCTCTTATTCCGTGAAGTCTGCCTATACATATCTCTATCTAACCCTTTTTCATCCCGCTTATTCTATCAACACACTTATTTGTCGTATACTCTCGTTCTCAAGGTGGATGCTTTTTTATTTCTATAAACTTTCGCAGCGGCTAGGGATTTTAATTCTCGGCCCCCAAACCAACAGATAAGACCAGCCCTGTAACGGCCTTGCTCCTATTGATTGTGGTGTAATACTTGTTCTATGCAGTGCTAGGAGGTCAGCCCTCCCAGGCTTTGCTTTTTCTCTTTGAGAAGGCGTTAGTTTATTGCTGATCGCCTGAAGCGCTATCACCGGGGAATGGCGTCGGGAATGCCCAGGCACTTTTTTCAGGTCATCACCCCCGCTGACTTCTGAAGCCTCTAACGCGAGTCTGATATAAAAGTTCGTGTGGTGGGAGAGAACTAAACTATTAAAAGCGTTAAATATGCGATATATCATGAAATAAAATTCTGTGGAGACAAGACGTTATTATGACAACGCCTTCAGAAAGAAAAAAATAAGGCGTTCATTAATCTGAACGAAACCGGGAAATCCTTCGTTTTTGTGATAATTTTGTCCCGTGTATAATGCATTTTCTTTTTTTCCCTATTCATCAGCAATATATATAGCAATCTACGTACCACTTCATCTAAAAGTGTTTCCCTTTTCGTGTCTCTCTCCTCCTCCATGTGTGTACCATATCTATTATACCTGTTTTCTTATGACCATTTCTCTGCTCATTTATTCTCTTTCTTGCTCCACTTTATCATAAATACCAATGTGTATATATTTGTTTATAAATATGAGCACGTATATATCGTTCCTGTCAAAATAAAATTAACTAGTAAAAACTATGTTTTTCATAGCTTTCATTTCAAACGAGGGAGAAAGAAAACATCAATTCACGCAACCATATCAGATTTACCCTACCACCCTACCATCTTTATTGAATATAGATAAAATACCTGCATTTTAAATGAAATTCATGTAATATATGCCTTTTCCTATCTTTCTTAACTTCGTACTTCGTCACTTTATCGCCATCTTCGATCTTATATAAGAAAATAAAAATTACTGAATGAATTCTCTGATCATTAGTGCGAACAATTGCGAAGCATATTTTTCCGTCATCTCGGTTATATTTCGAGTTGCCTTCAATAACTTTCTAGATTTTTTTCGTGAGGGTACTTTTATTGATAGTACACATATGAACATCTAGATCGATTCGAAGTAATCTCCTCCGGCTACAATGCACTTGTTTTACCGTCCCAGCAACTTTGGGAAGGCTCCGTAAGAATCCTGATGTGAGAGCGTGTCAATGAACCTCGTCACAGTCTGCTTTGCCTTCTCCATTTTCTCATAACGACAGTCTCTAACGTTTTCCCTGGGCTTAGGGATCAAATACAAGTTACAGGGAGCAAAGTCGGACAATATGGAGGGGGTGAAACTGTCTTGATGCACATTTGGTCAAATAGTCTGTGATCTTCTCTGAGCACCCTTGAAACAAACTTCGCGCAAATCTTCCGCATCTTCAAGTCTCTGCGAATAATTGTATGTACAGTTTCCACACTGATATAAAATTGTACACATTGGTCTCTATACACACCTGACGGTCCTTATCACTTACATTCTTTATTTGGCCAATCAACTCTGGTATTCTGGCTTCCTTACTCCTCCCACCCCTCTCACTATCCATAACTAACGCCTTACTTTCCTGGAATCTCTTATACCTCTCAAAAGCTGATAATCGATTCCTACAAGATAGACCAAAATCAGTCCAAAGCATTTCACACTTTTCCGTAGCATTTTTTCCGAGTTTTAAAACAGATTTTTTTGCATATCCTTCTTCAACATTGTCCTCATGTCCAGATTGTGTTTTTGAAATGCACCAGCTGTGACACTCAGACGTTAGTAGGATGTATTGCAATTCCTACTGTAGGAGTTTCTTTGAAGATGAAATTATAAAAATTGGTTAGTCATCTCATAAGGTCTATAGTAATAATATCCTGAATTTCTAAGGACAATTTTAAATGAATGTAGAAAAACATCTGGAAACTTATTGAAGGCACTTTGTATATGTAATACATTTGCGTTTTTGTTTCTGCTTTTACTTGTTAATGTCTCTTTCTGGCACGTCCTATCCCTTTATTTCATTTTTTTTTCTATCCATGTCTCCGTTGCTATTTACTCATCTCGCTTATAGACACACACACACACACACACACACACACACACACACACACACATATATATGTGTATATATATATCTATATTTATATGTATATATATATTTATATGTATATATATATATATATATATATATATGTATGTATGTGTGTAAATGTAATAATTTTCTCTCTCGTACTGCGAAGGCGTAAAAACATTAAAAAAACGTGACCTCTTTGCGGTTGTGTCCATCACCAAACCGGAAGTGAGGAAGGTTTAAATTAAGGCTAGTTAATCGAAAGAGGGGATGACTTTCGAAAATATCGGCGTCAAAGTTACCCATCCTTGTAGATAAGTGCCCAATAGAGGGTTAATGAATTAATGTTTTTAGCCAATTTCCCGATATTTATCGTCCGAGGAGTCTAGCTTCAAAAAGATACCAATTTCTTATAAACCCGTCGCTGCTGTCGAAAGTTTTAGGCAGACGTACATAAATACATTCAGACAGGTGAGACTTATATTGAATATTATATTATAGATGCCTTTTTTTTCTAGTCATGTTTCTGTTACTATTTGCTCGGCTCTATAATATACACATACACGCATATATATATATATATATATATATATATATATATATATATATATACTTATGTATGTATATACATAAGTATAGATATAACACTTTTTTCTCACTTTTTTTATCCGCCCATGCCCCCCTCTCTTTCTCTCTCTCTCTCCCTCCCTCCCTCTCTGTGACTTTCTCTCTCCCTCTATTTCACTTATCTTTTTTCCCCAGTGTGGTAGATCCAGTTCTACACTTTAGTACGTGCTCGAACTCCTCTTTGTCCTCAACTTCCCTCCTAGGAAACAATCTCCAGATAATTTACCAAGTCACGTGGACGTAAGGAAATGGCTTCATTGTGGTTCTGTCATTTATAACGCTGACGTCACCCACACCCGTTATTGTTCGGCCTCGATCTGGACCACGATGGGACGCAGAAGATAGTACTTAGTGATTTCATCACCGGTGTGTGGATTCTATGATGGGCGGCGAAAGAGAAGAGAGGGAAAGAAAGCGACGCCAAGAAATGGCAATTATGTTGTCCGCCTATAGTGAACCTTACAGTACACGAAATAAAATCCACTTCGAAGAGGACGGGCAGAACTGACCTAGTCAAAATGGCGTCTTAACTCATCGCACCAGTGAATAGATGTCAATTTTTATTTTCTTATTTCTTTCCTTTATGAGAATTCCATTAAACTAGTGGCGGTGCTATCTACTCCAAGTGAGGGATCATAATTCTTATGATCATTAGTAAATGATGGGGCATTTCTCTGTATATTTTTGTCTCAAAATAAAAATTCAAAGGTTGCGAAACGTCAGGTCGGTGCAAAAGATTTTGCCGGTTTCGCTTTGTTTGGTTTGGCTTAGTTTACCAGTAGATGTCTCACTCCTAATGCAATTCTCTACCTATATAATAGCCAGGTACGCTCAACGATGGAGGACTGTTGCCATATCTGGGCAGGAACTGCTAGAAGGAGCTTATGCTGCCTTGGCAAAGTTCAATATAGACTTCGTAGTCTAGTGGGGAATGCCCTTTTATATTCCCTGCAACCTCTTTCCCACAGAGGATACGTTGTGTCTGTCTCTGCTTTATCGTTATTTTCATGACAAGTGCTTCGCTGAGCTTCAATCTATGGCCCCCCTTGCCAAACTTTCACGAAAAACACTCGTCTAGCCAAAACCACTATCAATTATTTCCCACACTCTTTATCTGTGCCATGACCTAAATGAGCACAGCTTTATTCCTACAACTGCACGCATGTGGAACTCTTTCCCAATTGCCTGCTTTCCAGGTGACTACAATCTGATTATCTTCAAGTCCAACGTAAACAATTCTTGATGAGCCGTCCACATAAGTAATCCAATTAACAACATTCCCTCTACTTATGCTTACTACGCTATAACCACATTGACTAATGTATACCCATTAATCCATATCCTCGAGTGACCTCCGGGCCTTGATAAGTGTTTATTCCTCTGTGAACAAAAACCCAATCAAGTCAATAATATGTCGTCAGAATATTACTTTGCGTGATTTAGTAGAGAATCTAGCAATTGAAAAAAAGTGTTGAAAATTCAAAGCTATATAGTGGAGTTAGAGTCTGTCACTTTCTTTTTTGTCACCGAAATTAAAATCAGTTATGCTTCTACTTATCTGCATAATTTTGTGTGTTTTAAAGGATTTCAAAACTTTTACCCGGTTAAAATTACAAACAGTGTTTAACTGATAAGTTAAATCGACCGTCCTCATGGCGGACGAGGACATGCGGCTTTGGAACGTCAACAATGACTGAAATGTCTCAAAATAAACAAAATACTGGTAGAAATAAACCCAATAAATGCCATGTCACACTCCGTGACAGTTATTCGATGGATTTCTATCAGGCCGTTATTATTTTGGGACATGTGAGCCATTATTGAGGCCCTGAAGCGGAGTGTTCTTGTCTGCCATGATGGTCGTTGATATAACTTACCAACACTTTTTTTTATCGAACTGAATATAAGCTTTAAATATTTTCATTCATCCAGGTTAGTAGAAAAGTATCTTACGTTTCTTTTCAACACCTGTTATTTGTATGCCTTGAAATGATCTATCTTGTATTGTAAAGTATTTGATACGATGTTTTTGTATTAAAGAATATTTAATAAAATGTTTTTGTATCGTAGAATATTTTATAAAATGTTTTCGTACTGTAAAAATGTTTTATAAAATGTTTTTGTACTGTAAAAATGTTTTATAAAATGTTTTTGTATTGTAGAATGCTTTATAAAATGTTTTTGTGTTGTAAAATGTTTTATAAAATGTTGTTGTATTGTAGAATATTTAATAAAATGATTTGTATTGTAGAATATTTCATAAAATGTTGTATTGTAGAATATTTTATAAAATGTTTTTGTAATGTAGAATATTTTATAAAATATTTTTGTATTGTAGAATGTTTTATAAAATGTTTTTGTATTGTAGAATAGTTTATAAAATGTTTTTGTGTTGCAGAATATTTTATAAAATTTGGTTGTGTTGTAGAACATTTAATAACATGAATTGTATTGTAGAATATTTTATAAAATTTTGTTGTACTGTAGAATATTTTATAAAATGTTTTTGTATTCTAGAATATTTAATAAAATGATTTGTATTGTAGAATGTTTTAGAAAATGGTTATGCATTGTAGAATGTTGGATTAAATGTTTTTGAATTGTAGTATATTTTATGAAATGGTTTTGTATTCTAGAATGATTTATAAAATGTTTTTGTATTGTAGAATATTTAATAAAATGATTTGTATTGTAGAATATTTTATAAAATGTTTTTGTATTGTAGAATGTTTGATAAGATATTTTTGAATTGTAGAATATTTTATAAAATGTTTTTTTATTTAAGAATGTTTTTTAAAATGGTCTTGTATTTGAGACTATTTTATAAAATGTTTTTGTATTGTAGAATATTTTATAAAATGGCTTTCTATCGTAAAATATTTTATCAAATGTTTTTGCATTGTAGAATATTTGATACAATGTGTTTGTATTGTAGAATGTTTGATACACTGTTTTTGTATTGTAGAATGTTTTATAAAATGTTTTTATATTGCAGAATATATTATGAAATGTGTTTGTATTGCAAAATGTTTGATAAAATGTTTTTGTATTGTAGAATGTTTTATGAATTGATATCATATTGATAAGTATTTTATAAAATGTTTTTGTATTGTAGAGTATTTGATACACATTTTTTTGTATTGTAGAATGTTTTATAAAATGTTTTTTGTTTTCTCAAATGTTTTATAAAATAATTTTGAATTGTAGAATATTCGTAATTTATTTTGGAATTGTAGAATGTTTTATACAATATTTTTGTATTGTAGAATATTTTATAACATGTTTTTGTATTGTGGAATATTTTATAAAATGTTTTTGTATTGTAGAATGTTTTATAAAATGTTTTTGTACTGTAGAATGTTTGATAAAATGTTTTTGAATTGTAGAATATTTCATAAAATGTTTTTGTATTTAAGAAGTTTTATATAAAATGCTCTTGTATTGTAGAATGTGTTCTATTGTAGAATATTTTATAAAATATATATAGTAATAAATTATAAAAATATATAGAATAATTAAGATACAGAGAATATTCAGCGCTTCATTTTCGTGAAAAGTCGTCAGGTTTATGCGAAGAGTTGTGGTTACCGCCCGTGTTCATATACGCACATGCTATTGGATTTTTAGTTAGCAACTCAGATTCCTAGTTTTAAACAGCACATCCTATAAATCCAATAGGAAAGCACTTACATGAAAAAGGTGCAGTTGACCTTACGTTCTCAACTTCCTTACAGTGTGTTTTTCATTGAAAGAGTAGATATCAAAGTAAGCTGACCTATTTTCAGCCTAGATGTAGGTAGATGAGTATATATATATATATATATATATATATATATATATATATATATAGTAAACACCTGAAGAGGGTGCTCAGTACTGTTAGAGAGCAAATATATATTTTTTATTGCCGTTTTATCTGTTTTAGTTACACATATTTATGTTACCGGATCGTCCAAGTCGTTGATACGATCCTGTAACAGAAACATGTGTAACTAAAACAGATAAACCAGTAATATATATATATATATATATATATATATATATATATATATACATATATATATATGTAACTAAAACAGATAAACCAGTAATATATATATACATATATATAAATATATATGTATATATATTTATATATATATATATATATATGTAAACATGTGTAACTGAAACAGATAAACCAGTAATATATATATATATATATATATATATATATATATACATATATATAAATATAGATGTATATATATATACATATATATATATAGATATATATACCATAATTATTCATTAAAGCGGTACTCAGTTTGTATATACCAACTGTGGCAGGTCACCGACGTAAAGTAACGTTCAGCCTGGCTATTACAAGATATATAACATTTGGGGAATTCTAGGCACGGTATGTGCTTGCCGTTTATCTCAGCATTTGTTTCCAGTCGTCCTGAACCTGCACTGGAATTTAACAATGTTAACACAGGAGACGTGTTGTTGCTCATTGCGCAAATCATGTCACAAAAATTTCGCGCGCACGCGCCCTTAGAGCGGTTATCCATAGTCTGTTAATACTGTAGTAAGTTACCATATACTGAAATGGTTAACATTTTTCTGTCTTTTTAATTACAATTTTTAATACGTGTAAAACAAATCTTATGTATTTGGTTCTAGAGCATATATATCGTACTATTATAATTATTAAGTCTGAAAACTGATGTCTTCGAATTTTTAACAATATTCTACTTTTTTATTGTATTCAACTGATTGTAAAGTTACTAACAATGTAGAAAAAATTAATTTTGAAGATTTTTAATTGCAATAGAAAATATTGTAAGGTTAATATATATATATTTATATATATATATTATACATATATAAATACATATATATTATATATATAATATATATATATATGACAGAATATACATATAATATATATGTCATAATATATGTATAATGTAATGCAATATAATATATATCTATAATATATATATAATAAAGGTAATATACATATATAATATGCATGTATATAAAATATATGTGTATATATAATATATATGTATATAGAAGATATGTGTATATAAATTACATATGTATATATAATATATGATTACATATAATATATATGCATATATAATGCATATGCATATATAATACATAGGTATATATAGTATATATGTATATATAATATATATGTGTACAGAATATATATGTATATCTATAATACATATGTATATATAATACATATGTATATATAAAATTTATGTATAAACAATACATATGTATATGTAATATATATGTATATGCAATATATATGTGTCTATAATATTTATGTGTATATTATATATAATAGCTGTGTATTTATAATATATTATATATAATATATGTGTGTATAAAATATATGCGTATATAATATATGTGTATATATAATACATATGTACATAGATTATAAATGTATATATAATATATTTATGCATATAATATATATATAATATAGATGTATATATGATATAAAAGTATATATATAATATATAAGTATATATATAATATATATAATATATATATGTAATATATATATATGTATATATAATATATAAGTATATATAATATATTAGTATATATCATATATATGTATATATAATACATTAGTATATATAATATATATTTATATATAATATGTATAATATATATGTATAAATAATCTTTAAATAATATATGTGTATATATAATGTATATAATATATGTGTATATATAATATATATAATATATGTGTATATAATATATATGTGCATGTATATATATATATATTGTATATATCATATATGTGTATATATCATATATGTGTATATAAAACAAGTATATAATATATGTTATATATTATATATATAATATATGTGTATATATAATATGTATATAGTATATGTGTATATAATATATATAAAATATATGTGTATATATAATATTTATGTGTATATAATGTATATATAATATATTTGTATACATAATATATATAATATATTTGTATGCATATATAATATATTTGTATATATAATATATATAATATATTTGTATATATATAAAATATATGTATATATAATATATATGTATATATAGCATATATAATATATATGAATATATAATATGTATAATATATATTCATACAAAATATATGTATATGTAATATAATATATATATAATATATATCTATAAATATTATATATAATACATACATGTATATATAATATATATATGGTATATATGTATATATAATATATATGATGGACTCTCCCGTCGATTTCGACGTATGAGGTTAAGACAACCCATATTTCTAAAACTCATTTATGCTTTTGCCTCTGATGATTTTTTAGTCCGGCAAGGGACTTGCAGACAATGCCACAAATAGAACATTAATGTGGATTTAATGATGCAGATATTGGTTCGGCTGGTAGGCGTTTTGCTCTTACTCTGTTTTCTTTCAGTTGCCTTAAGCTTTCAGATTGAAACCTCTGGAGACCTTCAAAACACCTTGATCTCCATCCTTTTCGGTCATTCACTTCATCTTGGTATGTTAACTGCAGACAAGTTACTCTTCAACTTGTCCTTGTACAAGGACGTTCGCCAATTCTTTTACCACCCTCAAATTGACTGTACATCGCCATTTTTGGAATTCTGTCATCGGGCATCCTCAATACATGACCAGCCCACCGCAATTGCGATTGAATAAGGAATAATTCAATGCCAGATATTTTGCATTTTGTGAATAATTCGGCATTTGATACCTTGTCGCGGAGGCTAAGACCACATATGGAGCGTAGACAGCTTTTGTAGAAAACGTCCAGCTGATTAATGTGATGCTGTATGGAGTCCATGACTCAGATCCATAAAGAAGAATTGAAAGAACAACAGCACGGTAGACAAGAATTTTTGTGTCTAGTCGAATACCCCTTTCGTTCCACAAGCGATGGCGGAGATTTCCAAAGGCAAAAGTGGCCTTAGCAATCCTGTTGACAATTTCATCATCAAGAGAACCGCCCTGGTTCACCTTGCTACCAAGGTAAGGAAAGGACTTGACATAATTGATATCATGACCGTCGACTTTCAGCTTGCGCGCAGGAAATCTATACTCTGGTGGATTTTGCTTTACGCCTTCAACTTGTTTTGGGGTAGGGTGTGGCTGATGCGCTACCTCAGTCTTCCTTATGCTAATTGTCAGGCCAAAGGCCTTGCACGCGGCTGAAAATCGATCAAGAAGAACCTGGGTTCCTCAAAGGACGTGGCTACCAGTGCGGCATCGTCAGCGAAAGAGCAAGTCGCGAATAGTTTCGGTGCGAAGAAGAGTCTTGGCCTTAAACCGTTGATTGTTAAATAAGCCACCGGATGACCGAAATTGAAACTTGACACCAGTTGTCCAAATCATCAAATGCATGTTTCAGCATTAGTGAAAAGAAGAGCGCAAAGAGGACTGGCGCCATTACACATCCGTGTTGGGTCCCATTCGTAACATCAAATGGATCAGACATCATACCATCTGAGACAACACTGGCCTTCATCCCCTCGTGAAAGGAAATGATCACGTTCAGCATGTTTTCTGGAATACCAAGCCTTCTTAAAACTTGCCAAAGAGCATCGCGATTTACAGTGTCGAAGGCCTTCGTCAGGTCAACAAACACCATATACAATTCCTGATTTTTCTCATGGACCTTTTCTGCCACCTGACGTAAGGAAAATATCATGTCAATGGTGCCGCGACCCGACCGAAACCCACACTGTGACTCTAGATACACCTTATCAACGAGACGATTTATGATTCGGTTTAGAATGAGCCTAGCCAGAATCTTTCCTGCAATTGAAAGCAGAGATATCCCCCGATGGTTGTCACAGATATTCTTGACTCCCTTATTTTTGTAGAGATGTTTGATGCAGGCATCTTTGTAGTCCTGTGGAAATCGGCCTGCTTTCCATATCTTTACAAAGAGAGCATGGAGTTTTTTTACCAGCACATGCCCACCATGCTTGTACACTTCAGGCGGAATTGGATCCTTTGGTGATGGGGACTTGCCAGAAGCAATTTGTTTGATGGACTCCCATACCTCCTGATAAGCAGGTTCCAATGAAACTAAATGGAATATCTGGATTCTAAGGAATAGAGGACACAACATCGCTGTCAATGACAGATGAGGTGTTTAAGACAGTTTCAAAGTGCTCCTTCCAACGATTGAGAATATCTGATTTATCAGTCATCAATGCCTCTCCATCGGCTGTGCTTAATGGGGAAGCACCACTTTTCTGAGGACCAAATACCTCTTTCAGACCATCATAGAAGGCTTTCGTGTTCTTGCTGTCAGCAGCTCCCTGCAGTGCAATTGCCTTATTGTAACACCATTGTACTTTCATAGCTCGGAGAGCTCGCTGTACATCACCTTTACACTTTTTGTATGCTGTGTGCTTCACTGTTGAGTTTTTGTTCTCAATCCAAGATTTGTGAGATGAGTGCATTTGGTTAATCAGTGCTTTAACTTCATCGTCACTTTCGTCAAACCAATCCTGGCGTTTCCTTTTCAGTATTCCAAGGATTTCTACTGCTACAGCTTGAGTTGCTTCTCGCAATGCTTTCCAAGAAGATTCAACATCATCAATTACATCAACACCCTCAAGGTTTTCATCAAGCTTATTGGAGAGCTCAGTTCTCTTTTCCCTTGATTTAAGAGGCCGCACATCAATGCGTTTGGAGACTGTTGATTTTTTAACTCTGTGCCTTCGCACATGCAACGACAGTTTACTTCTGAGAAGGGCGTGATCGGAAAGATAGCAAGAAGTGTGGAAAGAGCGAGTGATTTTGAAGTCACTCATGTGCTTCCGCTTTGTTATGACGAAGTCAATAAGATGCCAGTCCTTTGAACGAGGATGCATCCATGTTGTCCTCCGATGCACAGGCTGTTAGAATCTGGTATTGGTAATACAGAGGTCAAACTCCCTACAGATTGTAAGAAGTCGTAAACCATTTGCATTTACCTTGCCTATGCCATGCTTACCAAGTACACCGGTCAACGACAGATGGTCACTACCAACACGAGCATTGAAATCGCCAGCAAGAACGAGTTTATCATGGTGTACACTCTGGAGAGGACGTCACGGAGGGCATCCTAGAAGTCATCCTTCTCTTGATCTGAACTGGCTAACGTTGGGGCGTAACAACTAAGTAGCGTCACCCTGGTGTTTCCTTCTTACTCTAGGAAAAGAGTTGCCACACTATCAGATATGCCTTTGGGAAAAGACGACAAGGACTTTGCCATCTTGGACTTAATGGCAAAACCAACGCCTGATTGGCGGGGTTCATTTTCTGCCTTTCCTGACCAAAAGAAGTCATATCAACCCTTTTTCTCTCGAAGTTGAGAATTGCCAGGCAAGCGAGTTTCACATAAGACAGCAATGTCAACATCATATCTCTGTAAATCAAGAGAAACAAGGGCTGTCTTTCGCTCGGGTGCAGCATTATTATCATGGAGGGTACGGACATTCCAACACCCTATTGAGAGATTTTTGTTGAGGTTTTTTGTCGTATTCTCTTGTTCTGACTGCGTAACTGGATAACCAGACAGCTGCAGCGGGCTGCCAAGTTAAGTGGTGAGCAAGCAATTTTGAAGGGCTCCTTTTATCGCCCCCTCCCCGCCACAGGGAAAGCAGTGCTATCCCTAAATAGGGCTGCTTTGTCCCTGATGGAGGAGACGAACAGTACAATTGCTCACAGGTTTGTGCTAGAACGGAAATCTATCATCAGCCGCCACTGTGCAGAGATCCGGCTGAGGACTTCCAGTAATATCCTTTACCTGTCCCCGTCGCTTTCACTCCATCGCCAGTGGACTTCTTGCAGGACAGTATAAGGTTTTCATAATGAAATTATGACACGCTGTCCGAAACCCACACAATGGACTTGATTTAAGTGGTGAAGGCTCGTGTAGGACAATTCACACTTTTTGGAACTGATGATTAACTTACTCGGTGTAAACCAATTGCCACAGAACAAGCAGACAACAACCCTCAGGTTTGATGTAAGAGTTTCCTTCTCTTAGTGGTATAACCGCTCCCCCAGTTACCAACCTGGTAATTTCCTTGTACCGGCGCAATATATATATATATATATATATATATATATATATATATATATATATATATATATATAAAGTATACATACACACATTATGCTAGTTGGCCGTTTACCTCGAAAAGGGGTTCATTCGCCCTTGAAACGTATTGTTTTAATCCTTCAGGGAGACTAGCCGCCCTCCTCACCAAACAAGTCTGGTGGGGGAACCAGTTTAGTCGCCGGTGACCCGACCATGTGGCAGGTAGTACTGGGTTACATGGTACCAGTAGCATATGACAGGACCTGACATATATAATATATATAATATATATGTATATATCATATAGATTATATATATAATATATATGTATATATCAATATATATATATATATATGTATCATATATAATATATATGTCTATTACATATATATATGTATATGTATATAATATATCTATGTAAATATATCATATATATGTATATATCATGTACATATATGTATATATAATATATCATATGTACATATATAATATACCATACATATATATATGCATGTATAATATATCATACATATATGTATATATAATATATAATATATATAATATATATTTTATATCATTTATATATATATCATAAATATATATAATATATTATATATATGGATATATAATATCTCATATATATGTATGTATATAGAATATATATCACACATATATAATATACACATATATATGTGATGTATATTATATATACATATATATATAATATATATTATATATATATGTATATATTATATATCTCATATATATGTATGTATATATATATCATATATATGTATATATAATATATATGCATTATATATATGCATGATAATATATATGTAATATATATGTATATATAATATATATGTAGTATATATGTAGATATAATATATATGTAATATATATGTCTATAATATATATGTAATTCATATGTATATATATGTATGTATATAAATAATATGTATATATAATAAAAATATGTAATTTTTATGTATATACAGTATATATATAATTTATATGTATATATAATATGTATAATATATGTATATATTTCATATAATATATATGATATTTAATATATAAGATATATAATATATAATATATGTAATATATAAGATATATAATATATAATGCATTTAATATATAATATATATTTGTATATATATAATATACAATATGTATATATAATATACAATATATATTATATACAATATATATATCATATACAGTATATAGATATATAATATACAACATGCATTTAATATATAGTATTTAACATATACAACATATATTATATATGTAATATGTTTATATAATATATATAATATATTATATATATATTAATTTATAATATAATACACATAATATATATAAAACATATATAATATATGTATATATGTTGTAGATATATATATATATATATATATATATATATATATATATATATATATATATATATATATATATACAGTGGGGAAAATAAGTGTTGGACACATCCCATTATTCTTTATTTAACACATTTTTTATGCAGCGAATGACGCGAAAATTTAACAAGAAATAGTTACTCATTTAACAATAACAAATAACTTTAGAAATTGAAACATTTTAATGCATAACCAAAAATTATATAATAAAAACGAGAATAGCCTGGAAAAAAAGTGTTGGACACACTAACACAATTTCATCTAATATTTAGTTGAAACCCCCTTATTGGCTCTTACAGCTTCGAGGCGTTTTCTATACGACGAAACTAATTTGTGACAACGTTCAGGCGAGATTTTGGCCCACCCTTCAACACATACTTTCTTCAAATCCTGAATATTACGTGGATCTCGCTGGTAGACCATGATTTTGAGCACTCTCCATAGATTTTCTATAGCATTTAAGTCTGGGGACTGACTGGGCCACTTAAGAACATCTATTTTGTTCTGTACGAACCAATCGGAGGTTATTTTAGCAGTATGTTTGGGATCATTATCTTGTTGAAAGATCCATCCCTATCGCATACCTAACGCATTGAAAGCAGGCAAGAAATTATTTTCAAGAATTTCCCGATATTTGGCTGCATTCATCTTTCCATCTGTAGAAGTGTAAGCCACTTTGAGCTTCAGATAGTTCGCTGCTACACACAAGTCACCTACCAGGACTTGTGTGTAGCAGCGAACCATCTGAAGCTCAAAGTCACTTACACCTCTACAGGTTATGGGCCCAGTCTGCGTCTTTATTTCGATGGATCCGAATCAAAGTTCGAATTGTGGCAAGTTAAATTTCTGGGATATCTACGAATCCAAAAGCTACACAAAGTACTAGAAACACAACCTATAACCTTGATGTATAATATGAAGTGACCCAGTACAATTTGAAGAGTAGCATCCCCAGAGCATGACATTTCCACCACCAAAATTTACAGTAGGGAGGGTGTTCTTGGGATCGTGCGCTGTGCCATCTCTTCTCCATACTCGACGTACAGAGTTAATGTCGAAAAGTTCAATTTTCGTCTCATCGGACCAGATCACATTCTTCCAGTAATCATCTGTTTTCAATAAGTGGTCTCTTGCAAACTCCAGACGAGCATTAACATAACATTTTTTTAGTAATGGTGTCTTTCGAGGTGTACGCGATTTAAGACCGTTGCGTCGGAGTACATTACTAATCGTTGGTTTCGTTACTACTATCCCTGCTTTTTCCAAATCTTTCTGAAGTTCGCCTCGTGTTGTTCTCGGTTGCTGCTGAACTTTTCGTACAATCTTCCTTACTGCTCGATCCGACATCTTGCGAGGAGCTCCGGTGCGCGGACGGTTCACGGTTGAGTCATGCACCTTCCATTTCCTAATAAGGTTTCCTATGGTGCTTACAGGGATTTTGAATTGAGCAGATATACGCCGATAACCAATTCCATTCTTGTGCTCGGCAATAATCTTACCACGGACGACTTGAGAGAGTTCTTTACGTTTACTCATCCTGAGAACCTTCACACGTGATGGCTTACTGGTAACTAACGTGTTCCAATACTTTCCAACGACGTAGAGTATGGTTGTGCTGAAAGAAAAGAGAACTCTTTAACTTCCGCTTGTACCTTCCGGAAGTGAATTACTTCCCTTGACTTTTTCTTTCCTTCTTTCTTTATTCCTTCTAACTAAGCTGCAGATTCGCGGCGTCTAATACCTTGCTTAATTCTTAGTTAAATAAAGCTTATCTTAAGCTACCTCCGTATCTGTCTTTTTATTACAATGGTCTACAACAATCGAGAAACTTCTAAAACGTATAATAGTGTCGGCAAATTAAAATGGAAATAACAATTTCCAGCATTATTTATAAATAATAATAATAAAATGTAATTTAAAACAATGTGTCCTACACTTTTTTTCCAGGCTATTCTCGTTTTTATTATATAATTTTTGTTATGCATTAAAATTTCTAAAGTTATTTGTTATTGTTAAATGAGTAACTATTTCTTGTTAAATTTTCGCGTTATTCGCTACATAAAAAATGTTTTAAATAAAGAATAATGGGATGTGTCCAACACTTACTTTCCCCACTGTATATATATATATATATATATATATATATATATATATATATATATATATATATATATATATATATATATATATGGCGAACATGTTGGAACAATTAGGCTATACAGACAACGTTATTTTATCACGAAAGTATTAAATTCGATATTTTCCTTTCGTGGGCTTTTAAATAACATTATATGACTTTAGACGTACGTATACTTTTTGAAGTAACTCACTCACTTGTCAAATACAAACTTTACTTTGCTGTCCAAACTTTATTAATCCATTAGAAAAAAATCTTTTAGACATGTCAATAAAATCCTGAGTTTCTTTCTTGGTTTCGGTCTTGTCAACGGACGATTTCTGTCCAAGAATAAAAGATCCCTGAGTGCGTAAAGATAATCCTGAAAAAATGTCATGTCACGGCCATATATATACATATTTCTCACAAAGCAAGAAATATTATTGCAGGCATTTTAAAATAGAAAAATGATGAATAGGCTTAGACACATATGTGAGATTTTATATAGATTTGTAAATACATTTTAGTATGTTATATATGCACATATATAAGTATACATTAACATACATACAATACTGTCCCATCGACGAAACGTTGCATCCCTCTGCCTGTTCTATAAGTATTTTAATGGTGAATGCTCTTACGAACTGCAGATACTTGTGCCCCCACAACGTAGACACCCTCGACAAACCCGACAGGCAGCTAAATCCCACCCCCACACAGTAGAGATCTCTAGATGTAAAAGATCTTTCTACTCCAGTAGTTTCTTCCCCAAAACCGCTAGATTCCATGTCCCTGCTTCCCTAACTGTACTGACATGCAGAAATTCATGTATAACGTGGACCGACATCTTGCTGCCCAAATCCCAACATAGTGCCCCAGTAGTTGATGCCCCTGATAGTAGCCCCCTACACCAAAGTGGCAATGTGCCTTGTTTGGGGTTAAAATGTAATGTAACACCCACCCACCCCACACACATATATATATATATATATATGTGTGTATATATATATATATATTATTAGTTAAGGGTCATTACGAGTCAATGCTTGTATATATCTAATCAGAATCATCCTGGTCTACGATAATTTTTTTGCATTCACACACACGCACATAAACTCACAAATATATATATATATATATATATATATATATATATATATATATATACTAATGTGATTGATAATTTAAAAGTAGAATTAAAATTAAAATTAAAAATCTGTTTCATAAAAGCAACACAACACATTTTAATTATAAATTATAAATCACCTTACTAAATATTAAATTAACTCTAGGATATTTGCCTATCGAGCTTATTATATATCTGCATTACGAGCACTGTTTTTTTTCTTGTATTTTAATTTAATTAGTGATTTGACTATCACATTAAAATACTCTCTGCTCTTTAGACTACTGTTCTAACCCCCTTTAAGTATATATATATATATATATATATATATATATATATATATATATATTAGTTGTTTATTTGGTTTTGTTAACGATACTTTTTGAATAAATTCAATTATGTATACGGAATTGCATTTTTACCTAAATTGTCCCTTTGACTAATTTGGTACCCCCAGAGTTGTTGCGGCATATGTATTGTTTTGTTTTTTTGTTTGTTTTTGTTTTCTAATATAATTATCCACAGACAGGTGATTTGTCGTCTACGACAGGCTCGCCTTGATGAGGCGTAGACAGCGAAACACGTGTCAGTTGACAATTCTATTTAAAATAAAAAGGCACTATATATATATATATATATATATATATATATATATATATATATGTGGGTGTTAGTGTGTGTGTGTGTATGTGTGGGTGTGTGTGTGTGTGTTCTGAATTTCTGAGATGAGGATAGATAAATGTTGTTATTTTTTATTCGGACTACTATTAGTATTTTAACTGTTATTTTTTACAACGTTTAAGTCCGGCTAACATTTGCCTGTGTTTAAGGGCATCTTATCGGACTCAGGTATCTTTTTGTCAAACTCGTAATTTGCACGTAATTTTGAACGAAACCCTTATTTAATAACCTGGGTAAAATGCACTCGTTGGCTAATCCATGACTATTTTGAAGACCTACGTATATCGCAATTGTATTTTTTATGTCGTCAGCACTGGTGATTTAACGATCAATTTTTCAAGACTGTAACCCTAAACTGTAAACGTAATCTTCTATAATGTAAATTTAACCAGTCTTTGTAAATGTATGTGTGTATGCATGTTTGTATGTATGCCTATACCTTCTGTCAGAGGCAACGCATTTTCACGAGATCGGTATCGCCTTGAAGTTTTACCATTCGGACGACAACTACCGAAACATTGGCTAAAAACATTACTTCCCTCACTCTTAACTGGCCACGTCGATGTTTTCGAAAGTTATTCCATTTCGTCGATTATCTAGGCTTAATTTTAGCTTCCATCACTTCCTTGTTAGCGATAGCCGCAACAGCAACGACGGCAGGGTGTTTTTTTTTGTTGTTTTTTTTTTTTGCTTAACACACACCTCCAAACACCCGCGCAACTTCCTTTCTCTCTCTTTCTCTCTCTCTTTCTTTCTCTCTCTCTCTCTCTCTCTCTCTCTCTCTATATATATATATATATATATATACACACACACATATATATATATATATATATATATCATGTAAGGTTATATATGTAACGTTGTATTTCCGCTATGTTATATATGTAACGATGTTATATGTGTAACTTTATACGTCCGCTATGTTATATATGTATCGGTGTTATATATGTAACGTTATACGTCCGCTATTTTATGTCACGTTATGTTATATATGTAACGGTCTATTTCCACTGTTATATATGTAACGTTGTTATATATATAACGTTATACTTTCGCTAATTTTTATATATATATATATATATATATATATATATATATATATATATGGACAAAAATTCTAATGTAAAAGAAACACGTACAAACTTTTGATTATGAAGAAACTTACAGAATAATCTCTGACTACCCCGACTAAAATAATTATGAAAAAATAAATTAGTCATAGTAATTTATTTATTTTTCTACCTGTAAACAAATATTGTCTGAGTCAGAGACGCCAGCAAAAGAGAAAAGTATTTATTTCATTGGTTAATTACCTGATTGTGTTCAGTTTATGCTTTCGAATTTCGACGTGTGTTTAAGCAGTTCCTCTGACGTGGTAGGAAGCTTGCATCTAACCATAGATTATTGTAGCGTAATGGATGAATGCATTAAGGGGCGTGAGCTATTGATTACGAACAAAGTGCAGTATATGTTCTGATGCTTCACAATCTATTCTGTGCTCAGCCAGTAAAATAGAAGTCCTTGATGTAAACGTTATGTTGTTCCAATCCAAAAAAACATGTATTTTTGGAGAATTGGATTTTCCCCAGATTAAAAACTGTTTGTCTATCTTTGCCCTCATGGGGAGCCGAGTAAATAGGAACACTGTTGAGTTATTTTATGTTGCACATAATTGTAACAACCGGCTGCTATAGAAAGCTGTAAACCAGCAGTCACCTAATCACTGCGACTACAAAAATACGACCAATGAGCACATGATGCCCATCAAGAAGGTCTTACTGTTGAGCTCGAAGAAAAATCCAGCTACGTAAAACTGCCTTGATCATAGATGCCTTATGGCCGGAGTTTATATTTATCCAGACAATCACAAAATAGTATGATACTAACATACATAGTTCGCTTCCAAGTCCGAATTAATTCGACCAAGTATATTAATATGTTAATTGAGCATTTTATCCTACGTTGGCTAGAATTTGGATGATAATCCCATCTTCATGCAGGATAATTCTCCCATTGACACAGCTGGCAATATCAATAGGTTTCTTGAAGAGCATGGTATTTCCTGTTTAGATTGGCCTGTACGATCTCCATACATCAACCCTATCGAAAATTATGGGGTTGAATCAAGCAACAGCTACGCGATAATAACATTTGGAATCTAGAATAACTTTGGACAAAAATTAAAGAGAAATGGGGTGACAACTTACTTGATTATGGCGGCAGACTACTTTCAGGGAATTCCCGAAAAAATTGTAGCCTGTCAAATAGCAGTAGAACGACTCTACTAAATATTAACTAATTTGTCGTGTTTCTGTTGTACATGCGTTGCATTAATCTTCTAAAGTTACATGTTACTAATAATTATTCATTATGCTGTGTTTCCTTTTGTGTTCTCCATTCGAAGTTATTTTTTAAAAAAATGGTACTTTATTTAAAAGTAAAATATGAACAGGAAAAATTATAGGAGTATAAAAGGCGACCTACATTAGGTATAGGTTGTGTAAAAAGTTACATCTAATTTCGGTACTTTATTTAAAAGTAAAATATGAACAGGAAATGTATGGTACTTTATTTAAAAGTAAAATATGAAAAGGAAAAATTATAGGAGTATAAAAGGCGACCTACATGAGGTATAGGTTGTGTAAAAAGTTACATCTAATTTCGGTACTTTATTTAAAAGTAAAATATGAACAGGAAATTTATGGTACTTTATTTAAAAGTAAAATATGAACAGGAAAAATTATAGGAGTATAAAAGGCGACCTACATGAGGTATAGGTTGTGTAAAAAGTTACATCTAATTTCGGTACTTTATTTAAAAGTAAAATATGAACAGGAAATTTATGGTACTTTATTTAAAAGTAAAATATGAACAGGAAAAATTATAGGAGTATAAAAGGCGACCTACATGAGGTATAGGTTGTGTAAAAAGTTACATCTAATTTCGGTACTTTATTTAAAAGTAAAATATGAACAGGAAATTTATGGTACTTTATTTAAAAGTAAAATATGAACAGGAAAAATTATAGGAGTATAAAAGGCGACCTACATGAGGTATAGGTTGTGTAAAATGTTACATCTAATTTCGGTACTTTATTTAAAAGTAAAATATGAACAGGAAATTTATGGTACTTTATTTAAAAGTAAAATATGAACAGGAAAAAGTATAGGAGTATAAAAGGCGAACTACATGAGGTATAGGTTGTGTAAAAAGTTACATCTAATTTCGGTATTTTATTTAAAAGTAAAATATGAACAGGAAATTTATGGTACTTTATTTAAAAGTAAAATATGAACAGGAAAAATTATAGGAGTATAAAAGGCGAACTACATGAGGTATAGGTTGTGTAAAAAGTTACATCTAATTTCGGTATTTTATTTAAAAGTAAAATATGAACAGGAAATTTATGGTACTTTATTTAAAAGTAAAATATGAACAGGAAAAATTATAGGAGTATAAAAGGCGAACTACATGAGGTATAGGTTGTGTAAAAAGTTACATCTAATTTCGGTACTTTATTTAAAAGTAAAATATGAACAGGAAATTTATGGTACTTTATTTAAAAGTAAAATATGAACAGGAAAAAGTATAGGAGTATAAAAGGCGAACTACATGAGGCATAGGTTGTGTAAAAAGTTACATCTAATTTCGGTACTTTATTTAAAAGTAAAATATGAACAGGAAATTTATGGTACTTTATTAAAAGTAAAATATGAACAGGAAAAATTATAGGAGCATAAAAGGCGAACTACATGAGGTATAGGTTGTGTAAAAAGTTACATCTAATTTCGGGTAAATTTGCGTTTTTTAAAAAAGAAAATGCCAAGGGTGGACTTTCTATTAGGCGCCACTATATATGTAATCTAACAGAATATGAATAGTAAACAGAAATATTAATAAAACGGATTCAACTTTTACCAGAACATTATTCTACTTACATAAACATGGCCGAATTCTGCACCTATTTCGTTGCAAGAATCTATGATAAACGTGGCGTCAGGACTGTTTCAGCCCGACAATTTTTGCTTATTGACGAGAGTAAACTTGATCTGCTATGTATATGTAATTGACTTATATAGTCTATTTGCCATTTCTTATAGAAGACAATGTACCAGAGATCGTGGGTATTGCTGTCACGTTGATGTCAATGTTAGTGGTAATAAAAATAGAAGATGTTTGGTTTTTGATGCAGTAAAATTTACTATCCCCATTTTGCCACAGTTTGCCCTATTGCACCACGTGTTCAAGGCCGGAGGATCTCGGAACGGGGAAAATAAATTGGAACGAATTCAAAACATAGGTCGGTTCGTTGGTAAAGACAGCGTAGACAACTTTCTGTTGTACATCAAAGAATATAGAGCACGCCATCGAGACAAACTCGGATACAAGCTCTAAAACATTAAAAAATAAATTCAAAGTTTTTCTACTCATGATATAGCACTTTAGACGCAATAAAACGGTGAGCACTAAACTTTCATCTAATTTCAATGGAACATTGAGATGGGTCCGGTTCGGGAGGTGTTGCGTCATTCTGTATTTATAACAATGCAATCATGAACAATAGACAAAGGAAAGCTGTAGAAATACTGGATTAAAAAGAAACAGTGTTTCCGATTTTGGCTCTAACAAATCATCTTGTATCAATAACTGACAATGATTACGACGCTTGTCAGAAAAGGAAAATGTTTCTACGATGAATATTTAATCGGACGTCAAAGACAACGTCTGTTTCAAATTCCAGAAATAAAAATTGAAAAATAAGCAACTTGTCCATAATAAAATATATTTTTCAGACTTAAAGTATCGTATCTGAAATAAGACAAGATCTTCATGTAACCAATTATCAATGCCCAAAATCCACGCAAGGATAAACTTAACTATTATCTTTCCGTTATTTTGAACATTAATAATTGGTGACAAGGGGATGTTGTAATTGTTTCAGGTGGACGTTTTGTCAGCTCTGTGGTTATTTTTTAAGATGGCGGAGATTGAGTATTATATAATACACTAAAAATTGTTTACATTCGACTTAAAAACGGACAGGTTGTATTCACTTGGGAACAGTCCGAGGTATTGTCTCACAGACACAGCAGTCTTAAAAAATAAACTTTGCTCATAGAAGTGCCTTTTTTTAAAATAGAGAAAGAATAGAACACTTTTGAGAGTGGTATAGCGAGACGTATTTTAGTTGTGAATTTTATTTGCAGAAAGAATTGACTGAAGATCAGTCAAGCACCGATAGCCCTTTTCATCAATCCCATCTTGATTTCCTTCTAGAGATAAAGATTAAACAATATTGTTACAATAATGATAGTTTATATTTGACTAGCAGATTGTCTGATGCTGCCCGGTCCTAAACTATGCATCAATACGATATTATAATTGATGCAGGTTTAGTATTGATTATTATAGAACTCAATTATTATATTGAACCCAATATATTGTAGTGATATCAAATGTTAAAAAAGACTTTATTTTTGCTTTTTTGGCAATATATAGTAGTGATTTCAAAAGTTTTAAAAAACGTGTTGAGTGCTGGCGGTAAGCGCGTGTCTTTATCTCAGATGTTAGCAAATAAGGCTAAAGAGTAAAATGTTTTGGTTTCGTTTCGAACTAATGCCGCCCAACACATGTATTTTTCAACATTTGAAATAATGAAATCACTAATATATACTATATACTGCTAAAAATGTAAGAATCGAGAGAATATTGCCACTATGATAGTAAATATGCAATCTGCTTGGATTAGAATATCACATTAAAGCGTATTTTAAAATCGGACACTGCCTTGCAGTCTGTTATGTATATATATATATATATATATATATATATATATATATATATATGTATGTATATATATGTATATATATATATATATATATATATAGTAATTTATAAAATATTAAGCTACACTGAATATTAAGCTACACTGAATATTCCGCATTTCATCCACTCTAGGACTCTTCAGGCTTATGCACAGAGTCTTATGTCTTAGAGTGGCTGAAACACGGAGTATTCAGTGTAGCTTAATCGCCATATATATATATTTTATAAATTACTAACTAGCTCTACCTACGTATTGAGCACTTTTGAAGTAAATACACAGAGTTTACGCATAAATCTATACTTTCGTATATTAATTTTATGTGAGTAAATTAAGTAGTTATATATATATATATATATATATATATATATATATATATATATATATATATAAAATATAATTACAAGTGCATTCTTATTATGTCTCGGCAGTCGTGTGAAAAGCATATCTTATTTTTCTTTTATTAATAGTATTGGGATTTTCCCCTTTTCTTTTCTTTGTACATATTTGTGAATTATCCCATGGATTTCGGCCTTTTGGATTATTTTGGACCATATTCCAATTACGTGATTTCCTTGGATTTTACTTCTGCAAATGGAAACTCAATTAACTTTCTTGGAGTTATATTTTTGGATTTTACCGTCATTAGATTATTTACCTTTCACCAGACTATTCATTCACGTGTAATCACCCTTTTCTTCACCATATTCCCTCTGCTTCACTTTTTGTTATCAAGTAAGATCTTTGACTTACTTGTAGTTTCATCAAATACTTTTGTATGCAAATCCGATCCCGCATTTTGCTAATTCTAACCCTCTGATTACAAGGAAAGTATTTCTTCGAAACTCCGTGGATTAAGGACTATCCACTTAGCAAGTGTTTCCTTTTCAGATTAAATATATTTTTAACTCCTTGTCAAAGTATTTTTAATATGTTTTATTAACTGTTTGCTCATATATATATATATATATATATATATATATATATATATACATATATATATATATATTAGAGATCCACATACAGTTCTGTTTCGCTGTTCCATAGTTCATCAGTGCGGCTAGACATGCAACTACCTCAAGCCAGGATTTAAACCCGACCGTCTGTACAACAGTCAAGGCTCCTAACCTATCAGGTGTGTTTCAAGGGTTGTCAACACAGGAATTATTCAGTCATTTTAATCAAATAAATAAATATTGATAAATAGTTCAATAGTTTTCAATAAACATTCCTTTATTTACCGGACTGTAGATGGTGTATATAGTAAGTACGTGCGTATGTATGTATGCATGTATGTATGTATGTATGTATGTATGTATGTATGTATGTAAAAAGCCTCTATTCCAGATTTCATGATGTGATAATCTTACAATATATTCCTCTAATTACGTTGGCATTCACAATTCCTAACAGCAACTGTTTCGTAGCGCAAAGTCATAAACTTTATTATTCTATCAATTAATGAATGTATTTTCTCCTTATCTCGCCCGAAAGAATAGCAACTATAAACCTATTAAAAGAAAGTAAAATGCATTTGGGCATGATTACAACTTGGAAATAGAAGTTGGAATTACCTTTACTTTTACCTTTTTTATGCTGTTTGTCATAATAAAGAATAAAAAATAAAATAACAACTAAAATAACAAATACATAAAATAACTAAAAATGAAATCATATTCCTACATTACACTTTTAATAAAACGTGTGTCTCATTCTCTTTTTCTTACTCCCCACATATGTATGAATGCCACATTGTGTTCACTACCTGCACACTTAAGGCATACATAAAAATGCAAGCAATAACACATCTTTTTGCAACACAGCTTTCATAGAAACAGTTGTTTAAAGACCATTTTTAAGATCAGGTAATATTCATGATTTCAACCTTAATATTTTTCATACTCTTCTTTCTTTTTATTGTTCAATATGAGCACCTAGATGAAAAACAGCATGGTTGTCTGAGGAGTTAATTTATAAATACATATTGAGATACTGCCATGATTCTATGACGAAGCTTTTACAGACTTATATGAATCTCTCTCTCTCTCTCTCTCTCTCTCTCTCTCTCTCTCTCTCTTCGTGTATATATATATATATATATATATATATATATATATACTAGCAAAAGTACCCGTCGTTGACTAGGTTCAAAAACAGCCTACAGAAAATGGACTCTGATTTATGAAAGTATGATAGGTTATGAAAAGGGAGGGTTGTAATGAGATAGCTTCGAATTTGGGGGTATCAAACCAAAGCCAAATATGATGAAAGCAAAATAAAATAGATACACCCCATAATTTATTACTCCATACCTGTTCACACAAAAACACTTATCACAATATTCTACTGATCTATATTAAAAAAAAACTTGTTAAACTATGTGACATATTTCCATTCTATGGAGGTCAGACGCGAACTAACACCCCATAATTTTATTATACCATATTTCTTCAAACTGAAACATAATTATCAAAGTATACTTACGCAGATAGATATGAAAAGTCTTTATTAAAGTGTGTGCCTATTTTCATTCTATAGAGGCCAGGCGCAAACGCAGGCCCCACAATTTTATAATACCATCCCTATTTAAGTTAAAACATACTTATCAAAGTATTCTTATGTGCATCTATATCAAAAACACTTGTAAACGTTCTTTTTTATTTTATTTTTTTTATTTCCATACTTTGTGGACCAGATGCGAACGCAGACCCCACAATTTTAATGCACCATCGTTCTGCCAGATCAAGCATACCCATTCCTGTGTCTCGATACATCTTCTATCATTATATGTAATCAGTTTTTTTTTTAAATAGTCAACCATATAGGAACCTATTCGTGACCAGACACACACACACACACAAACATAAACACACAGACATTCAGCTTATATTATATATATATATATATATATATATATATATATATATATATATATATATATATATGTGTGTGTGTGTGTATGTGGAAATATGCCTTATAATATATACCAATCCTTATTTAAGAAGCGCAATGTAATTACAGAGCAATATAATCAATGAATGACAAAAGTCTACATTCCAAAGTTCGTGAGGTTGACCACCTTATAATTTATTCTTTTAATTTAGTTGACATTAACAATTCTTGACAATGTCTGTTTCGGAGCGCAAAATCAATAACTTAATAGATTCAGTGATTGATATACTAATTTATATCAATTAGTTAATCTATTTTGCCCTTAACTTACCAGAAGAAATAAGAACATGCATTAATGTATTGATTGATGTTATTTCTGCTGATGAGTTAAGGGAAAAAGAGATCCACTGATTAATACAATAATTACGTAATTGATGTTGTGCTACGAAACATATGCTGTCAAGAATTGTAAATGTTAACTGAATTAAAGGAAAAAAAATTAAAGATAGTCAGCATCATGAATTTTAAGTATAGACTTTTGTCATTCATTCGTTACACACATATATATATATATATATATATATATATATATATATATATATATATATATATATATATATATATATATATATATATATATAGGTGGCAAAAAGGAATCCCACACTTGTAATTTTTTCAGCAACTAAAAATTTATTTGTCTTTTATTCTTCTTTAATTTTACCTGTTCATATTTGACTTAAGGGGTATATGTTTTATGGTTAAATTGGGGGTTTATTGTTGCTGCATGGTAATTTATTTTTACGGTTTGCGGGGTGTCTATTATTCATGAAGTGGTATATTAGACAGGTGCAACCTAAAACGGCAAATGGCCGCCATAAAATCGCGTTTATTTTGTTTTTTTTTTGGGGGGGGGGGCGTTATGCAAGGTGTAATTTATATATATATATATATATATATATATATATATATATATATATATATATATATAAACAAGTTTTTCCCGTAAGTTTTATTAGACATTTAATATCATTTTATATAATCCTGTTTCCATATTACGAGGGGCGTGCAATAAGTAACTCCCCTGACCCACTTCCCATAGCAGTAGAGCAACAAAACTTGGCACAGTTATTAGTCTTTCTCTACATAGTAAGAACCCAGAGTTATGCATTTCTCCCATAGTTTGTTGCAGCTCTGGAGATCGTTTTTGTAGAACACCGCAGGTTGGTCCTCCAATCACGACGTTACTTCAGAAATCAAGGCTGCATCATCTGGGAAACGAGTTCGTTTCAAAAACAACTGCATGGCTGGAAAGAGGTGAAAATCAGAGGGTGAAAGGTCAGGAATGTAGGCAGGATAGGGTAGGATTTAATAACCACACGCCCGTGCTTCTGATCTGGCGACATGTGAGTTCTGCACCGCAGCGTTGTCCTACAGGAGGAGGGTACCTTTGCTGATCTTGCCCTCCTCTTGATTTTGATAGCTTCCCTTTATTTCCTCCAAAATGAAGCATAATAGGCTCCTATAATTGTGGTACCCTTTGCCAGGAAATCTGCCATCATTGTTCCGTCCTGGTCCCAGAAGACTGTGAGCATGACCTTGCCAGCGGAGAGCTGCACCCTTGTCTTCTTTGGAGGTGGTGAATCAAAGTGCTTTAACTGCATTGACTGTGCATTGGTCTCTGGATAATAGTAATGGACCCAGGTTTCATCCTGTGTAATTAGTCTTTCGAAAAACTTTGACTCATTTTCTTGGCACATCTCCGAATTCATCCTCGAGTACGACACGTTCTCGCTTCTGGAATGGTGTGAGCAACCTGGAAATCAATTTGCAGACACCTTATGCATATGCAAATGGTCATGAGTGATAGTTTCCAGAGATCCTCTACTAATCTGGACAACTTGGGCTATTTGGCGAATAATAATGCGCCGATCTTCCAAAATGGCAGCCTAAACTTGACGGACAGATTGCTCATCAATGGCAGAAGGGGGCGTCCAGGTCTGGGAGCTGTTTCCACAGACTTCCGGCCATGTTTGAATTCACGATGCCAGCGTTTTACAAGGTCATATGATGGGGCATTATCACCATAAGTTTCTTTCATTTCATCAAAAGTCTCCTGTGGTGTGCGTCCTTTCAAATACAAAAACCGGATCACTGCCCGACATTCAACAGGCTCCATTTCACACCTACACAGTTCAAAGACCTGTAAAACAGAAACCACATAGAGATATGTCATTGCACATGCCAAAATTCAGCTAGATCAGACAACTGGAAGTTGGTCAGGGACATTACTTACTGCATGCCTCTCGTATTAATGGGCGTATTAAATACTTCTGTCGATGGTGTATATTTGCTAGTAAGAAAATTAACTTCTGGTTTACAAATGATAGCTACAAGCATCTGATTTTCACAATTATTTTAACGCTGGCGTCGTAAGAAACATAAGGAATTAAATCGTTACCTAATTTCACGAATGCGTAGACTCTATTTCGCTAGCTCTTTCCATCGTAGACACGATCCTTAGATCCAAACTCATACATGCAACATTTGACACACACGTCAAATTCTATTGCCACCTACTCAGATTAAAATGTGTATAACCGCTCAGATTAGGTCTCGCCATTTCTTACATCTCTCAAAAAAGAGAGGGGGGTCGGTTTATTGAAATCGTTTTTCTCTAAAACTGGTTACCTCCCACATTAAACTGATTTTGGATTACATCTAACAAGAATTGTTAGGTGCAGTTTATTTTCCTCGTATTGGCTCACGGATGTCAGATCAGGTTTTTGAAAAGTAAAAAAAAATACTGCATAAGAGAACATCCACTTTAGCCTACAATAAATGATTGACCAGATATTAATTGCTAGGAACTCTTCAGCAGATTAGAAATAAACTGACACTCTCCCACAGAAAAAAAGTGAAGTTGGAGGGCTGAATTGCTATAATTTAATAGAAACCTATTTTGGCTATTTTATTTCATAAAACCTGTTTTTAACCTATTTTATTTCACAAAAACTTGTTTTGGCTGACAGTAACAGCGGTATATTCGGCCTGAGTGACACAGATGTTACTTCGTCTTGTATGAACCACATATAAAATATGTCGTTTGCTTTAAATGTCAACAGTGGCATAGATTAGAATTTCGATGAAAACATATATGTCACAACTGGTCGATGGTGATAAGCTTAGAATGCCTAACAGTATAAACCTTTTATTGTTGCTGACGTCATCATCTCCGCTTTTCTACGCCGGAAACCGTTCCGCTGTATAGAACAAGTTCTGAGTGGTAACCTGCAGTAATCGTCTTTGTATTCACTGTCTAATTAATTATTATTATTCATTGCACAGTGAGAAATATAAAAGTTTGTTATTGTATACAATCTTTAGTCGACAGCAGCATCAGCAAACGATTATTACAAATAGCAAAAACAAATACACTCAATGAAACTAGTTTAAAGTCGAAGAATGCAGGAAATTAGAACATTATTTAATAGAATTTAATGTTTGTTGTGCAAGCATTATACAACCATTTGTAAAGACAGATTCACGTTTATATATACAAGCGCCGGGAATATATATATATATATATATATATATATATATATATATATAAATAATATAATATAATATAAAAGTGGGAATGTGTGTATGTATGTATGTCTGTATGTATGTGTGTGTGTGATGTCAATTCTCAACCTGAATACTCAAAGAATTTTTGATCCACACACGGAAAATTGGGAAGATACGATATGCAGACACGTAGAAAAATTTTAATACGTTTTCATCCGGAAAAAAAGATATGCTAAGGAGGTAAAAATTTGCAATTACTTTATGTTTCGGCGTATAAGGCGATCGTCACCTAAGACGAAGCCCAAAATTGGAGAAAAGTGTAATAAATTTATAATATATTGGTTGTATAAGACTACTGCTATATCACGAAACCATGTTTGTATAGTCTAGACTAGAGATTGCTACACCCGACATCTTATGAGATATTAGTTTTTAAAGATGCTTTTTTTTAGTTTACCAGTCATCTTATACGCAGAAATATACGAGGGTGTTCATCAGATTTTTCTCCGTTTGTCAACTGTTTCACGAATGCGTATGCTCGAATCGTTCACAGGACAGAATACTTTTAAGAAAACGTCGATTTCAAAATTCTTGATAAAATAGTGCCAAGCTGGTCAAATGGTTATCGTACCTGGCTTACTGTTCTAAGATTCTGTTTTCGATTCCAGCTCGAGTATATTTTTTTTCTTATCAGATGTGAACCCTTTAGAAAAATATGATGTTGGCATAAATATGCCTCAGTTCCTGTGTGAATTACAATATAATATTTATGCACAATTTACGGATGGGCAACGCCGGGCGTCATGCTAGTGTTTTACTAAAATATGTATTATACCAGCGTTCATTTTTGCCAACATTTGAATAACGTATGTCATACTGTTTCATATCTAATAAAATATCAATGTTTCTGCATTTTTTTTAAGATCATCCTCATTTAATGGTACGAATCTGAAGATTCTGTTGTTATCATTAGTTACCCCGATATTTTTGTACTCAGAATTCTTTCATGAAAGACATAGGGTTTTTATGGAAGGGACTACGAGAAAGTTCGGACATTCTAAGTCAACGTGATTTTTATGGAACTAAGTGTATATATATGTGGCATGCCCAGGACGTCAGTGTGCGTTGTTTAGCAAATTAATCACCACGCCCTCCTATTTTAAAGCTGAAATGTTATATTATATATGTGAGGATTATTTGAACTACTGTTCTCATCTTGAGTATTATTTACACAAAGTTGAACTCTTTCTCATCTTGAGCATTATTCACACAATGTAACCTCAGAGCTTCTACAGGTCTGTCTTGTCTAAAAATATTTAAAAGAAAGAATATGATAGCGTATTTTAAAGTCAAACCCAAATAACAAAACCTTCTGAATAACCAGTTTACAATTGTTATTGTTTTTCTATTATTGTCTATAACTTCGTCAAATGTATTGTGCTTATTTTGTATAACACATAGTTTTAAAAACAAATACAGGAAAATCTTTATGATGCACGCACTCCTCACGACATGAAGATGTCATGTTGCAACACTCACGTTAATTGATCGAGTATTTGTTTAATCAATGAAATCAGATTTTATGAAGAAGTAGGTAGGATGGGAGCGGTCAGATTGTTTTTACATTTTTACAATTCAATTCTGACTGCAGAGATTGTGTTTGTATTCAAAATAATTTAAAATTTCAGTCGCTATAAATCGTAAAAATGTTTGTTTTTTTATTCGAAAATACTTGATCAAATTACGTTATTTTGGGAATATGACCTCTTCGTCCCGTGATGAGTACGCCCATCATAAAAAAAAATTCTTGTATTTTTTTTTGAAAATTACATGTAATTCTAAATAAACACCGCTCTACTTCACAAATCCGTCTATCCACTTTGGGTAATCCAATATAAATTAAAAAGCCCATAATAATAAAATTTAGCAGGTAGATAACGCGTACTCTATATTGTAGCATATCTCTCTGCATAGGGATTATCAGAGATCCTGACAACAGAATACTTGCCAGCAGAAGTAAACCTTGAGCGCACATTAAAAATGGTATGCTATCATTTCAACCTATGCTGCATGTCTCACAGGTTGAAGACCGAACAACCCCACCTGTTAATAGAAGGCATCTTTTAATAGATAAATAAATAAATAAATACAATGAGGATCTCGTAGCAAATATGAATAACATCCAAATTAAATACTGGCCGGCTAGAACTAAGGATAACTCGGGAAGAAGAAAATAATGGGGTAAACATTTCTGTCTTTGGAAGTGGCACTCCAGTGGCAGCCATCAGGCCTTTATCACAGCGGGTGTGTCTCTTACTGTCATCATATGTAGCAACTAAAAATTAAATCATACCTCGCTTGAAAGCTTGCTTATGATTTGTTGCTCAATCTAAGCCATCTAAACTAACCAGTGGTACCCATCAGGCCTTTATCTCATATTATCAAGTCTGTCTCTCATATTATACCTATTGACAATGCCTCCCGACGCGACAGAGTTAGACACCAGGGTCGTTTTTTAACTTGAAGAAAAGGTACAAAAATAAAAATTGTCTCAGTCGTGAAGGATTTCTCTTCCACTGAAAGAGAACGAGAGATGGAAGTGCCGCATCTGATGAACAGATACTACACTTTGAGGTATTTATTTCCTCCCCCACTGAGCAAATTAGACACAACGCCGATTTTTAAAGTGAGGAGTGAAGGGGAAATGGGGACCAACTCCCCGAGGAGTAGGAGAGCTGGATAGCGACAATTGGTATGAAGGGTTGCCCCTACATTGACCAAGGTCTTATATGTGGGGGTTCCCCCATATATGGTCTTTGCTTGCAATATCTGCCGGAACAGATGGTATTTATTTGCTCCCCCACCGAGCAAATTAGGCACAAGGCCAATTTTTAATGTGAGGAGTGAAGGGAGGGGGAAGGGAAAAAGGGGACCAGCTCCCGAGAGGTGGGAAATGGGAGCTGGTTAAAGATCAGGCATGTGGGGTTGCCCCCACATCTGGTCTTTGCTAGTCATAGCTTGCAGTATCTGCCGGAACAGATGGTATTTATTTGCTCCCCCACCGAGCAAATTAGGCACATGGCCGATTTTTAATGTGAGGAGTGAAGGGAGGGGGAAGGGGAAAAGGGGACCAGCTCCCGAGAGGTGGGAAATGGGAGCTGGTTAAAGGTCAGACATGTGGAGTTGCCCCCACATCTGGTCTTTGCTAGTCATAGCTTGCAGCATCTGCCGGAACAGATGGTATTTATTTGCTCCCCCACTGAGCAAATTAGGCACAAGGCCGTTTTTAATGTGAGGTAAAAACCAGCTCCCCTAAAAGGGGTCACTCTGGTTACCAAAAATAATAATTGTCCCAGTATAGAGGGTTTCCCCTCCATTGACTGGTACAAATTATCTTAAGTGCAGCATCTGCCGGAACAGATGGTATTTATTTGCTCCCCCACTGAGCAAATTAGGCACAAGGCCGTTTTTAATGTGAGGTAAAAACCAGCTCCCCTAAAAGGGGTCACTCTGGTTACCAAAAATAATAATTGTCCCAGTATAGAGGGTTTCCCCTCCATTGACTGGTACAAATTATCTTAAGTGCAACATCTGCCGGAACAGATGGTATTTATTTGCTCCCCCACTGAGCAAATTAGGCACAAGGCCGTTTTTAATGTGAGGTAAAAACCAGCTCCCCTAAAAGGGGTCACTCTGGTTACCAAAAATAATAATTGTCCCAGTATAGAGGGTTTCCCCTCCATTGACTGGTACAAATTATCTTAAGTGCAGTATCTGCCGGAACAGATACTACACTTTGATCTTGGCCAAAAGGTCAAGTATTGTGTATCTCATATTGTAGCAACTATAAATTAACTCCTACTTGGTTTAAAAACTTTGTCATGATCTGTTGCGCTATATAAGGCGCAGCTGTTTTACTACCATTACTGCAAACTGAAACAGTCAAGCTAAACATCAAGTAAGATACTGGTCGGGAAGATAAAAGAAAAGAAATATCCTTGGTAGAAAAATGAAACATCGGGTGCCTACATTTTTACACACTGTGCCACTAAACAAGGAAAACTTGGACGCAATGGGCTACTATTTTGCATCATGGTTAGGGGAGGTTAGTAAGACATCGATTTGCATTACATTTAAATTTCTGCGTGTCATTACAGTCAAGGAAATAGGTAGTAGGAAGGGATTGGCAAATTCTAGCTGTCAAAGGAAAGAAACTATAAAAGTATAATGCGTTCCAATATTTTGGACCATCTACAGCGAAAAAAGTGTGATTTTTTTTTTTTTACTAAGCGGGGTTGTCGGAGGTACGCACGTCAAGGGGGGGTGAGTGCAATGTGTTCATCAGAGCACATTCCATTAAAATATTTGTAAAGCAGGCACAGGGATGCAATAAATCGGTGATTGGACAGAGGTTGGTTTTAGTTGACAATGCGGGGCATATTAAATTGGAGACTGTTTTTTGAGGCCTAGTCCAATATGGAGAGACTAACGGTAAATGCACTATAGGCGAATGGCGGTTTTGTAGTTGTAGAGAATAATCTCATGAGTAAGTAATCCTCTGGCACGATAACCATCACTGTTCAAGTCTATATTGCATGTGAATGTTAAGCAGATAAGTTTGGAGGAAACCCCCTCAAGTAGGGTGTTCTTAGTTATGACTATGGAAGGATGGGAACGTTTTATTCTTGTAAGCACTTTAATCTTAGTAGCATTAAATATCCCCATCCATATATCGTCTTATTCCACTACGGAATGGAGGTAATGTTCTAAGCGTTCTGGCATTATTTTCCACTTGTACATGTTATAGAGCAATGTTTTATCGGCAAATATACCCATCTAGAACACAAAATAATACAAATAATAGTGGTCGACCTTTTAGGCATTAGCGCATTAATGTTGTTCTGTTTCGCTGTGCAACATGTACGGGCTTCTTGTCTAATAAAGATCTAATTATATTTAGTGTTAGTCCAGTGATACCGTATGATTTAATTTTCATTAGGATCCCTTTATGCCAGGCCTCTAAGAGGTTTTTGATATATCAGAGGTTACAAACTGCTTGTCGCGCCTTATCCAGTACATGGTATACGCATTAAGTGATGGCCTTTAAATTTTCTGACGTAGAACAACATTTTCTAAATCCATACTGTCGGTCAGAAGTAAGATTAGCTTTTGTAAGGTAGGGGATTGGTGCTGGATTGATTAATGTCTAAAAGATTATAGCGAAAAAGTTGGATGGGGAGATGGAAAGAGCGATATTTTTTTTTTTTTTACAGAGGAATCACCACTTATCAAGAGTCCACTCGTGGATAAGAGTTAAAAAGAGTGGTCAAAAGGACAATATAGTCTTCGTAAGAAGTGTAAATTTGGTAAAGGGGAACGAATCCTTAAGAACTTGTTTACGTTGGACTTGAAAGCGGCCATATTGTAGTCAGCTGGAAAGCAAGGAAAAGAAAGAGAGTTCCACAGGTTTGCAGTTATAAGATAATTGAGGAAATGAAAAAAAGCTGTGACGAGTGGCATCGACACGGTCAGACAAAGTACGTACATGGAGCCTTCCAGAAGGTGTATGAATACGTGCATTGAGACCAGAAAATATTACTTCGAAGGGGACATGAATTGCATGTGTATAGTATCAGAAAAGTTATCATACGAAAAAAATCTGGAAACTTATTTAAGGAATCTTGCATTACGCCCATATTTATTCTAAAAAGAATATAAATTACATTACATCTTTTTCTCAGTATATTGACGGAAATCACATTGAAAAATATATTTCTCTTCTCACAACGCTTCAAGTGTTTTTAAATTTCCAAGGATATTTTCGTTCTGAAATAGAACAGGCATCCTTTTCATAACAAGTATGGTTCCAAATATTTAAAAGAGGTTTTTGTTTTAATATCGAGCAGCCATATTTTGCACAACCAAAAATGTTCAAATATTGTACTGGTATTTTATTTTCTTCGACTTATTCACCATGAAAGAGTCTTACAATAAAGATGAAACGTTGATGGATATATAACTTTGATGGTCCTTTTTATCTCTCTCATTCTCTTTATATATATATATATATATATTTATATATATATATATAGATATAGATATATATATGTATGACGAACTGCAATGACTTGTAGCCCCTCTATATAAATACCCCCGACAAACCCGACAAGCAGCAAAATACCACCCCTTCACAGTTGAGATCTATAGATAGAAGAGAGCCTACTACTCCGGTATTTTCTTCCTCAAAATCGCTAGACTTTGGAATTCTCTTTCGGAGTCCTGCTTCCCCAACTGAACTGACATGCAGAAGTTCAATTGTAACATGAACCGACATATTGCTGTCCAACTCCCCACATAGTACCCCTGAAGCTTATATCTCTGATAGTAGACCCCAACATCAAAGTGGCAATGTGCCTTGTTTGGGGGGTGAAAATGTAATAAAAATATACTCGCACACACACGTATATTATCTCTCATATATATTTGGATGTTTGGGATTATTGGAACTATATATATATATATATATATATATATATATATATATATATATATACATAATATACGTGTGTGTGCGAGTATATTTCAGTGAATTATAAAAATATTATCTGCCCCTTTGAACTGCACTTACCAGTTACTTGAAAATAAATCCATTCTTCAAAAGGCGACGGTGTTGACTTTCTTTAGTTAACCTTATTCCACGAGGTCTCATTAAAACGGTTAATTGTTGCCAATATCATTTCCTGTTCTGGCTGTCAGAAAACTTCCGGTATACAGACCGAATTTGGTCAGCTATCTAGAACGCACACTGGGGTTCCACGACTATATCCGCGGTTTAATTAATTGATACTCATTAACCGAAGGCATCACACACAACTTTTATCATGTCGGTAAATGGCCGGTCGTAACCAATATCAGCCGATTGTTATTCCAGAAAGGTGAAAAAAGATAACTTGAAATAAAGTTATATTACAGATATGAAAAGTAGCAAATTTAAAGGGTTTTTTTTATTTGGATTAATTTGAATGTTTGGGATTATTGGAACTTTTATTGCAACATTGAAATTTATACTCAGTTAGAAATAAGAAAATACCTTGAATAATAAAAAATGCTAATTAAAAATCGTCATATAATGAATTCCGAACGATAATAAAAAAAATATTTGAGATGGGGATTAATTGTTTTTACTCGGATTACTCGGATTACTATTCTCATAAATGTTATTCTCGCAATGATCCACACGGGTTCGGGAGTAACGGATAAACTACCCAGTAAAATATTCGGTTCCTAATAAAATCCTTCTTTTTTTTTACATTTAATCACGAGTTCGGGCAATACCACTAATAAAATTCCGAATTACATCTGGGCATAAGCTGCTCGCTCCCGTCTTATCCTTCCTTGACTGAGTTCTAAATCTGCTCTATTAATCTTTTCATTACAAGTGTTCGTCTGAGCTCAAATCCGTGGGTCCTCTTTGCCAAACTTGCACAAAATAACATTTGACTCTTTCAACAATTTTCCCCACTCTTTATGTGTACCCAAATGTAAATGCACATTTCATTAACTAAGTTTATTTCATAGAATTGCCCGTCTGTGGAATAGTGTTCCACTTTCCTGCTTTCCGGCCGACTACAATATAGTTTTAAGAAAACAAGTTCTTGTTGGGTTTTCTCCTTAAATAATCCATAGTCTACCGAATCTACATGATAAACGATTACAATCCTATCACCTTGCATTTTTTTTACATAGGCATCACCACATTATCAAGGCCCAGAGGCCACTCAAGGATAAGGGTTAAAGAGTGTACAGTAGAAATTGGACAATATAGTAATCATTAGTAATGAAAATTTGGTCAATTTGATAACTTATATGGAACGGCTCATCAAGAACTTATTTACTTTAGACTTGAACACAACCATATTGTAGTTAGCCGGAAAGCAGGAAAACGGAAGACAATTCCACAGGCGTGCAGTTCTAAGAAAGAAGCTTTGTTCATGGAATCTACGTTTAGGTTTAGGCACAGATAAAGAGTGGGGGGAATTATTGATAGTGTTTACAGCTAGACGAGTGTTTCTTGTGAAAGTTTGGCGAGGGGGGGCATAGATTGAAGCTCAGTCGAACACTTTCCATGAAAATAACGATACATCAGAGACAAACGCGCAACATCTCTTCTGTGAGATAGGGGTTGCAAGGAAGAGAAAAGGACATCTCCTACGAGGCTACGAAGTCTATTTTGAACTCTATCAAGGCAGGTCAGGTCCTTTCTAGCAGCTCCTGCCCAGATGTGGCAACAGTATTCCATCCTTGGACGTACCTGGCTCTTATATAGATAGAGAATAGCATCAGCAGTGAGATATTTACCGGATCGATAGAAAGATCCCACCATTTTTCCAGCGTCCATGGCAACAGATTTGATGTACGTGTTCGATTTAAGATCAGGAGTAATGGTCAAGCCCAGAAGCTTGTCACAACTTGAGGCCTCCTGAAGACGAGAGCCATTCATTTCAATGGATGCCAAATGTGGATTAGAATGTTGATGATGTAAAGAGAGAAGCTTGGTTTTAGATGCATAAAAAGTAACCAGCCACTCCTTTTCCCATTGTACTACGTGCTCAAGATCACAGGAGAGAGAATTGGAGAGAACTTGGTCATTTATTAACACTTATCCTCGAGTGGCGTTTGGGCCTTGTAAAGTAATAATTTTCACTGATAAAAATGTACTCAACTTAGCATTAACGATTACTACACTACCAGCTTACATTATTTACGTTTATCACTGGATCGCATTCGAGCTTTGATGAGTCGTGACTCATTTGTAAAAAACAAACAAAACATGACCTCGACCCGATCATAGCTGATGGAATAAGATTTTGTTACTCATGCTGCTTAACAGTGAGTTCTAGCCGAAATTATGTGCCGATATCCGGTTGAGGAATTTCCTGAATTCGGCAAGATACACCTGAAAATGTTTGAAGTTTCATCGGTCAAAACGTCGTGAGTCTTACACTCAAGAGGAAAGTGTAGTCCAAGTAATAAAAATTGAATTTCTTTTCTTATTATTGAATTACGCTTAGCAATCATATATAGAAATTCCTTAAAATGGTATACCAGGAACAGAAAAGAAAATAACATGGATGGTTATATGCAAATGAATGCGAAATGACGTCAGCGGTAAAGACAATCTATCTATATATCTGTACAGGCTCATTGTCTGTACCAATGTGACACCCCGTTTAGTCTTCCATCAGCCACCTCAGCTCTCCAGGATCACAGTTAGCGTCATGTGCAAAATCGTAGATGTCGCTCGCTTATGCTAGTTGATATGTCAGGTAAGTTGCCATAAAGTTGCTGCTTCGTGGAATGATTTTGAGAAGATATATTAAACCCTGTTTGAAACATACGTGTATACGCGCATTCTAGCTTTCTCTCCAAACATTTGATGAGTGTCCATGTTGTAGCACAGTAAAATCAGGCAGACCTCACCACTGGCTTTTCAGTTTATCATTTAGCCTTGAAGTCCGCACTGACCGTAGCTTTTCTAATGCAGCTTATGCTTTTGAGATGCAAATTTCGATACCTTTCTCATTGGAAACTATGTTGCTATCCAGGTGCGTAAATAAAAGAGGGTTATAGAAAAAAGGCTGATCACGAGAGAGACGTGGAGCACGAAACAAAAGCACGTTCGAAACCAGGTGTGAGGCGTGAATAACGTTGTGGTTACGTGGGCGACGTCACGGCAGCAATCATAGAGGAAAAAAATGTTGTTAAAAGCGAATTGAAGGTCTTCTCTATTTTTTGTCTACTTTATGACTTAGGCCACACGGTATTTTGTGGGTTCCATGTTGGTTCCCGGACAACGTTACAATACAAAACATGCTAAGTATTCTTCCGATGTTAGGCTGGAGAAAAGGCGGTAAATTTGCTAATTCACGTCTGTTTTAATTATGAATATATCCTGCACTTTTATGACTGCGTCTATATTTACTTGCATCGCAACTAGGGCATGATTAGTGAAAAAGTCCATTTTAATGTGAAGAAAATCAAGCTACCTGAAAATGGGGCACTATGGATTAAAATAAAACAAGTGAGCCATGTATGGTCCCCCGTGAGTGCACATTGAGACATAAAGACATGATTCAGCTCGGTATTTGCTCCCCCCTCATTTAGTTCCAAAAGTCCCCTGGAGACGTCAAATTCTGGTCAGTTTAGGTCTTAACATATGTAAATTTGAGTTCTGTACCATGCAGAAAAAAGGAAATGATTAAGCCCATCATTTGCCCCCCTCCCCATTTAAACCTCAAAGTTCCCAATGCCTTAACGTATTTTAATTTGAGTTCAGCACCATGCAAAACTGCTAAATAAACATACACAGAAAATTTTGGATAAACATGGGAAAATAGTCCCAACAATGGAGCGTTTTTATTAGTCCTAAAAGAGCCTCTGGGGCACACGCAAGAGTTATCGCGAAGTATAGACGAACAAAACTATGCAGAAATCAGGTAGTTACAAGTTTTAAGAAAGTTTTATAAAAATCCAAGGTATTAACTTATTTTAATAAGCACAAAAGTGTTGATTTTAGCCATTTTAACCCGAAAGTCACCCCTGGAGTTTTCTCGGAACAACCGTTCTCTTACCTTTTTTTACTCATATCATGTTTTATGTTTGTGTAAAATTTCAAAAAATTCCAAAGCTTAATTATTGGGAAACGTGTGGACGGACGAACGGAAGAACGGATGGACGGACAATAGTTACTGCACGGGTCCGCTCTCCTTTTTCGGGGGACCAAAAATAAATATTTTCTGAGTGTACAACGATATCTCATTCACAGACAGAACAGATACTACATTTTATTTGATTATTGAATAGTTAAATACGAACTATCTTTAGTTAACCCATATTTCCTAGAAAACAATCATAACAAAACGTTTGCACTCGGTTAATCTTTCAGTTATGATATTTATGACAGATGATATAAATTATACTTAAAATATCTATCTAAAGAGATACATGTATTATTTGACAGAGTTATCTTCCCTTAAACTAAATCAACAATGTTGTTATTTGTGTTTTGGCACATTCTCACCCAAATGTAGCTCAAGTTATTCTGATGAGCAACGGGCAAATCCGCTTGAGTCCAAAACAATTTAGCAAACGTCTCAAGCAAAATTCAATCAGAGGCGCTGATGAAGAGAACCATTGTTAGAGCCGGTCCTGCAATTCTGTCTCGAAAGCGTCGCCGTTAACGATACAATTACGATGGCATTTACACTCGACGTTCGATTCAATTTAGTCGCGTTTACTACCGGCTAGCCAACTCCTGTCCCTTGTCGACATATTAGCCACTAACTCTATTCAGGTCACACTTTCTTGCACACATTGTCGTCGGATTCTCGCGAGACATTTTCCGTCGCTCGCCGTCTTCCGTATCCACCCTCCGCATTTCCGACAACGCTCCATTCCCATCGTCTTTGTCATCTTCAATAGACAGACACCGACCGCGTTCAAGGACCCTCCCATACACTTTGAATTCCCTACAGTGGAAATTCGTAAAAGCGCTGATTAGCTTATGCCGAGTCTGAGTGTTTAATCTTTTATTAGCGTCTACCTGTAATTCCCGGGCATGCGCACAAACTGTTTTTACGATGTTTCTCTTATCACACAATCCGCCATTTTAACTTGCTTCGACTTTCTTTTAGATCGCAAAGTTATTGTAAACTGATTGTATTGCGTTGCTTGCAAACTTATTAAGAATCAAGACAAAGTTAAAACTCTTCGTACACGACCACGGATAGAGAGATATATAACAAATTAAACATATAAACTTATCTTGTCCGACTTTAATAGTTAGATTAATACTATATATATATATATGTGTGTGTGTGTGTGTGTGTGTGTGTGTGTGTGTGTGTGTGTGATTTAACGGGGTACTTGACAATCACATCAGCTGTACGCTTTTTGCCCTGTGTGTGAGGTATTTTTTTTTCTGTTTAATGGCATCCACACTTCTAGGCCTTATCTTCACTCTCAGAAGGTTAAGTTTGAGCGAATCGCCTGAGAAGTGACTACCAGGGAATTTTCGACCTGGATTGTTCGAATATATTTATAGGCCACATTGCACTTCACCGAGTTCGCTGTTTCTTTTTTTTTGTTTTTGTTTTTTTTGTTTTGTTTTTTTCAAAACCAGCTTGACTTTGTTTCTAGCGAATGAGATTAACAAATATTACGATGGTCGTTTTCGGGACGTAATTCCATGTAACCATGCAACGTTCGGACGATTTTTTTTCCCAAGATTTTAAGCAGGAAATACGCGTTAAAGGTATCATCCCAAAATCACACAGTCTGTAACTAGCTATAACGGGCCAAGCTATAGTATATAGTCTATAAACTACGGAGGCATTCCAAAAGTAATGATTCCTATTTTTATTCCACGCAAATTGATCAGATAGGATTGAAAATTGCTTTGTTATGATGACTGAACTTACACATTTATTATTTAAATGTTCATCTCTCTGTATAAGATATGGACGGATAGTGACTCTAAGAAATCTACCTGTCATGTACGTTCGTCAGAAGTAGAGATGGGTAGCTGAATACCTCAATGCAGAAGAAATTGTATCGATCAGGATTAACGGGCGCCAATTGAACGTTTAAGAAGAGGTTGCAGTTTAGGTCAGCACACTTATGAGATGGGTTCGTATATTTTAGAGTGGCGACAGCGATATAAGTAAAAAACTCGTCCCGAAATTTTTCAACCATGGCATCAAAAGAGGCAGGTAAAAGTGTGTCGAGAATTGTGGTTACTGTTTAGAAAAATAAATTCTGAAGAACAAAATGTTTAATGGAACCACTGTCTTTTTCGTAGCTCATCGCTATTGTAGTTTGTAAGTTAAAAAATAGGAGGCCTATGTTTGGGAACGACCATCGAATTAATAAGCTTTTGAATAAGATAAAATACGCATAAAGTGCACTTGAAAGCTAAATCAGAACGTAATATTAGGAAAATAAACAAATATTTTACTTGTTTGAAATTTATAACATAAATATATTTCGATGCTACGCTCCATCCTCAGTGCTGTTTTCTTTCTTTTTTTTCTTTTCTACATCCTTGCCATGCTGTAAAGTTGGAGAAATAACAGTCTGTTTGTAAAGAGCCGTGCGTTGTATCTTAGCGGTTGTATTTTGAAATGTTTGAACTGTGCAACTCGAGAATAACGTCAATGGTGTGGATTCCACACAGAAAAAAAATTTGATTTAATGTCAAGGAAGCAGAAAAAGAAACACAAGAAAGAAAACATCATACTGAGGATGGAGTACAGCTCCGAAATATGCTATAAATTTCAAACAAGTAAAATATTTGTTTCATTCAAATTAAATCAGCGTTTCTGTCGTAAATGCCTGTAAGCGGATTCATAATCAGTCTCTCAACAATATGATTTTTGTCGATCATATTATTCGATCTATTGTCTTCACAGGCAAGGTATGATTTTGCTTTTTTACGCTTCTTTCCAAACGAGTATTTTTATTTTATTTTTTTTTTTTACATCGAATCATTCTACAGACAATCCGGGTTCAAACTCACCTGCCGCCATATAATATTACACAATCCGCACAGTAACCTCATATTTCAACTTAAGAATTTGACAACAAAATAGTGTCCACGATACGTATCAATCGCGGGAACTTAAATGAAGCTATTTAGACAATCGCGGGAAAATATACATATCTAGTCCTATGTGACCGAGAACACGTGTAGTAGGTTGTTGCATAAGTCCCCGCCATTTTTTTTAAAGAAAAACAAAGAATTTTAACAGCGAAAGTAAGTTCGTGTGGGATCAAAGATCCAAGTTTTTGTGTGAATCCTATCGACTGAAGATGGCGTAAAATTGTCGAAAAATCACACACTATGTTTCCATTCAGTGGCTGCATATGGTAAACCAATCTCGAACAGTTCGCTCAGCTATAGCTTTTTCTCCATATACGGTACAACTATCCTTGGTCACTTCGATCGGTTTTTGACCTCGATTAAAGGCGAAAAGAAGTAGGTGCCCAAAATGTGATTTTTTTTATCTACTTGAAATCGACTTCACAATCCATTTTACGGTTTTAAAAACGATAAAAATTTATATGAGCAAAAAGCGGTAACCATTATCTTGTAGAACAGAATGCGTGCTTTCTAATGCTATATAAAACTTTTCCTAATATCAACACATGTTTTACAAAAAACAACAACAATTTTATGAAACGGCGGGAACTTATACAAAAAACATGATATTCTAAACTGTTCTCTCACAAAGAAAAAGAATAAATCTACTGGTTGCGGACACTTGTGTTTGTAATTTATTGCTTATCTACCGATGTTAAGTAATTTTATTCCGTTAACAAATCTTCCCTGTGGACTCCGAAAATGCTGGACCGATTTTTTTTTTAAATATCATATTCATATATTTTATGTCTGGGAGTGTTCTAAAATATTTTTTATCGGAATGCCTCTGATAAATAATGAAAAATCGGTAATCGAAAAAATCTGGTTAAAGAAAGAGCAAGCCAATTTGGACGAAAGTAAACACCTTTATACAACTTTACATCACATATGCATTTTAGAATATTTTCACTGCAAAAGCACGTAAGCTCTTTAATAAAACAGAGGCTTGTTCGAAATAATTGTTTCTGTTTAGAGCACGGGTGATCTATGATAGTTGAGTATTAAACTTTACACTTTAATTCAAGACATTATAGTAGAATCATTTCATAAAGTCAACAGTAGGTTCTCTATTCTGCAATATAGACTACAAAATATTATGAAGGGAGGCATTTGAAGATTTCTTTCGGTGCACGCAAGCAATCAATCGACTTGATAAAGAATGGGTGATTTCGCCGATTTTGTTGGCAGTAAAATATGGGAGTTGATCCTTATTTGATCCCGGGCAGTGTCGGGCCTGTTTACAATAAACATGAGAATATCTTCCTAAGATTGATTATATAATTGTCCTTACTAGTTTATTTAACTACTACCAACCATGTCTTGTGTTCTCTTAGATCATAGATAAAAATATTGAATATTTTAAAAGTCCATTTTACTTTCTCCTTTTTATATCTTCTCTCTCACTCTCTCTCTTCCACGCTCTCTCTCTTCCACGCTCTGTCTGTCTGTCTGTCTGTCTCTCTCTCTCTCTCTCTCTCTCTCTATATATATATATATATATATATATATATATATATATATATATATATATATATATATATATAATCTTTCATTCTGTGTCCATTTTTCTATTACTCCCTCCTTCGGGATTGGTTCAATATAACCGAAATTAGGCAAGGCGAAATTAACAAAAGTGCAGAAAACATCAACAACAGCTTAAGACAATATATGTAACCTGCGAAGAGTTACTTGCTCCCGGGTGTAAGACATGATCAAAAGCTTAAAAAAAATAATAATAACATGGAAACGTCAACAAGTCAATAGGGCATCGGCCATACCTAACTGACGGGGGTCGCTTCTTGAGTCTACTTTGCGTCTTCATCCTTAGCATTAAATGGCAGGGACTGCATACTGAAATTCAACGCTTGTATAAAAATAGCGAACAAATGCATTTTTTTAATATATAATTTATTTTACATTGAATACTTGCGGAGTCCAACGCCTCAACAGTTTTTAAACAATATAATTATAATTCAATTTCCCTCTTCTTCATTGAAAGGGGGAGAAAGAGTGAACAAAGAAAGAGAGAAAAAGAGTGAAAGGCATAAACCGAGAAAAGTAAGACGTTTATACATACCGTGTGAGCATTGTTTTGTTATTGCATACCTCGATGTCGAGTTCTTTTGGGTTTTACCGTTCGAATACTAGTGGCTCAGATCGTTTTGGATTTGGTTAAATATTAAAAACTTTCACTCTTGTCTCGAAACATACCTAATTGACAATAGTTACTAAAACCAACATGTTTTTCAATGATAACACCTTTTTTCTCGACCCCCCCCCAAAGTCAGTCAAAAGTTAAGTATAAGGTTTATTAATGTAAATGCTCCAGCTCTCCTAAAATGAGCTTTTGTGCCACAGCTGACTAACTTATTTACTTCATTTACTTGTTTTGCTGCTCTTGTTGTTGAACAAATGCCAGTAAAAACGAAACAAGGATTTTATGACTTTCAAATTCTATTACACGTGATGATGGTTTATTAATGGGTATTTGTTTACATTAGACTTGAAAAGGACTGTCGTATTCTACAGAACAAAACAATCACATGATAACATGTTCAATAGATGAGAATGGTTTGAAAGAAACTATGTTCATGGGAATTATGTTTGGTGATGAAGACGCGGAAAAAGAAAAAAAGTGATATCCAGTTGTGACATTAGAACCAATATTTATTATGAATACCCCAGAAAGCAAGATAAAAAATTGAAGTTCAGTCCAGCACCTTCGATGGAAATACAAGTTGTTCTCAAATACAAATCGTTTATGATGGCCTATGTGACTACTCCTAGCAAGTAAATAATAATGTGGAAGTTGTACCTCTTGTGATAGGAGACTTCAGGAGTGTGCTAAAATATTTTGACAAGTGGATTTAGAAAGTCAGAATCTACTGCAATGTTGGAGTTCTTAAGAATACTGCTTTGTTGGGAGCTTGTGTAATGTACTGGAGGTCTGTGAAAATAAGATGTTGATGCTCATTTGTTATGATCCGCTTATCAGCATAAAATTAGCAACAAAAACAGACACAACCAGTCACAATAGAAAGATAAGTAATAATAAGAACTATAATATGATTTGAAAATATGTAGTAAAATAAACAATAAATAAAACTAATACAAAAATCACTAATGCGATAACAGATCAAATAAAGTTACTTGTGATTATGTGAATCGAGGAAATGTTGCATCTCTCTGCCTGTTTTAGAAATACTTTAATGGTGAATGATCTAACGAACTACAAGCATTTGTACCTCCTGTATGTTACCACCCCCTACAAACCCGACAAGCAACTTGGTCACATCCCTTTACACCAGTGATTCCTAGGTGTAAGATGGTATTTTACTCCAATGGTTTCTTCCCCAGAACTGCAAGAATTTGGATCTCCCTTCCGGAATTCTGCTTTCCCAACTGTACTGATATACAGAAATTCAAGTTTAATGGGAACAAACATCTTTCTACTCATCGCCCTGCAACGTATGTCCCCTATAGTAGCCCCCTACTTCAAAGTGGCACTGTGCCTTGTTTGGGGTAAAAATTGATTAAAAAAATATAAAACCATTCTATGATCAATCACAATAAACAATAAAAACAAAAAGCCAAAAAGAACTGGAAAAAAACCCTAAAATTACTGGAGGTGCAAATGACACAAAAAAAATAAAAATAAAAACATATTTTATATCTTCAAAATGTAGTGAGGTATAGAGTATATAGTATTAGTTACATTTTATTAAGTTCTCAAATGTGAAAACTAGTAATTTCAAGTTAAATAAAGAAAATTAATAGTTTAAAGTTACAAACACAGAAGGTTACCCGATTGAATTAATTAAGCCCCTTTGTGTAAGGAGTTAAAAATACTGTTTTACGATCAAAAACTAACCAACGATATTTGTTATATGCATAGCTCTCGAACAACAAAACAGCAATTCTACACCTTTTTAAAAAAAACATTGCTCATGGAATGCGTGGATTAATGAAATTTGTGAACGTAAAGATGTGAAAAGTAATAGTTAAATGTTAAACAAAAACAGGATAGTCCTGTGAATTACCCGATTATGTTGCATATATCGCATGAATCATGGCATTACGCCACCAAATGTTAGGAGTTAAAAAATACTTTCTTAAAATAAAAAAAAAACTAGTTAACAATAAATGTTACATGCATATATTTCTATCTGGAAAGCAGCAATTTTCTCCCGTTTGTAAGAAACATCCCTTAGAATGGGAGAATTAAAGTTGAGTAAATAATAAAGAACGCAGAATAATGAGGGCGCTGTTAGGAAAACTCAACGTCCAATTCCTTGTCTTCTAAGCAAATAAAAATTAAACGAAATATGAAAAATAAATATAGTAGATATAGTCAGAAAATGAGTAATTAGGATATTTTAGTAATCCTCACGCCAGGATATAAAGGCAGTAGATGTTGGTAGCAAAAAACAAGTATTATTTTAAGGTAAAGCCATTAAGGCAATAGTTGTTGGTAGCAAAAAAAAAGTATTATTTTAAGGTAAAGCCATTAAGGCAATAGTTGTTGGTAGCCAAAAAAAGTATTATTTTAAGGTAAAGCCATTAAGGCAATAGTTGTTGGTAGCCAAAAAAGTATTATTTTAAGGTATAGCCATTAAGGCAATAGTTGTTGGTAGCCAAAAAAAGTATTATTTTAAGGTAAAGCCATTAAGGCAATAGTTGTTGGTAGCCAAAAAAAGTATTATTTAAAGGTAAAGCCATTAAGGCAATAGTTGGTAGTAGCCAAAAAAAGTATTATTTTAAGGTAAAGCCATTAAGGCAATAGTTGTTGGTAGCCAAAATTATTATTTTAAGGTAAAGCCATTAAGGCAATAGTTGTTGGTAGCCAAAAAAAGTATTATTTTAAGGTAAAGCCATAAAGGACATAGTTGTTGGTAGCAAAAAAAAGTACAATTTTAAGGTAAAGCCATTAAGGCGATAGTTGTTGGTAGCCAAAAAAAGTATTATGGTAAGGTAAAGCCATTTAGGCAATAGTTGTTGGTAGCCAAAAAAAGGATTATTTTCAGGTAAAGCCATTAAATCAATAGTTGTTGGTAGCCAAAAACAAGTATTATTTTAAGGTAAAGCCATTAAGGCAATAGTTGTTGGTAGCCAAAACGTATTATCTTAAGGTAAAGCCATTAAGGCAATAGTTGTTGGTAGCCAAAAAAAGTATTATTTTAAGGTATAGCCATTAAGGCAATAGTTGTTGGTAGCCAAAAAAAGTATTATTTTAAGGTATAGCCATTAAGGCAATAGTTGTTGGTAGCCCAAAAAAGTATTATTTTAAGGTATAGCCATTAAGGCAATAGTTGTTGGTAGCCAAAAAAAGTATTATTTTAAGGTAAAGCCATTAAGGGAATAGTTGTAGGTAGCCAAAAAAAGTATTATTTTAAGGTATATCCATTAAGGCAATAGTTGTTGGTAGCCAAAAAAAGTATTATCTTAAGGTAAAGCCATTAAGGCAATAGTTGTTGGTAGCCAAAAAAAGTATTATTTTAAGGTAAAGCCATTAAGGCAATAGTTGTTGGTAGCCAAAAAAAGTATTATTTTAAGGTAAAGCCATTAAGGCAATAGTTGTTGGTAGCCAAAATTATTATTTTAAGGTAAAGACATAAAGGCAATAGTTGTAGGTAGCCAAAAAAAGTATTATTTTAAGGTAAAGCCATTAAGGCAATAGTTGTCTGTAGCCAAAAAAAGTATTATTTTAAGGTAAAGCCATTAAGGCAATAGTTGTTGGTAGCCAAAAAAAGTATTATCTTAAGGTAAAGCCATTAAGGCAATAGTTGTTGGTAGCCAAAAAAAGTATTATTTTAAGATAAAGCCAATAAGGCAATAGTTGTTGGTAGCCAAAAAAAGTATTATTTTAAGATAAAGCCATTAAGGCAATAGTTGGTAGTAGCCAAAAAAAGTATTATTTTAAGGTAAAGCCATTAAGGCAATAGTTGTTGGTAGCCAAAAAAAGTATTATTTTAAGATAAAGCCAATAAGGCAATAGTTGTTGGTAGCCAAAAAAAGTATTATTTTAAGATAAAGCCAGGTCAAAAAGTAAATGTTACATGGATAAATTCCGACCTAGAAAATAATAATTCTTTTCCTTCTGTCAGAAACTTCGCTCATTGAATGTGAGAGTAACTAGGCTGCCAAGAGTAAATACAAGCTTCCTTTCCTATTATTCTTAGAAATTGAACTTCAATTTGAAATACCTGATTGGACATAAAGGTAAAGCCCGGAACGTTGTCGAGAATGAAAAAAAAATACTTCAAATACTACAATCTATTTTTATATCGTCAAAGAATATTTAGATGTTCTCTTTTTTTTTACACCCAGATGCTGATTCGTTTACTGATGCAGATGAGCGTCGACGATGATGATTATCCTGATGGAAATGAATACAAAATCGTGTGGTTGAAAATGTTTGTACGAATTCTTCTTGCGCATGAAAAATGGTAATTAAATTTGGAACACTGCAGGTAGATTTCTAATATCTTTTTTTTCTTTTTTTTAAATTTACTTGTTGTTTTCTAGGCTAAAGAAGCGCATAAAAATTTGTTTTGTCGAGGAAAACCTAGACTGACACCTTCACAACATCCATACATTCTTTGTAAACAGATATGCGTATAAAAATACTATGTAGCTGCAGGTAATTAAGTTTGGCAACCAACTATGTAGTATGTATCTCTGACGACATCTAAACAAACAAATACATACGTTATAAACACTCCCATGATATACATATATATATATATATATATATATATATATATATATATATATATATATACCCACTAGCAGTTCAACTCGGCTTTGTTCAGGACAAATGTACTGTTCATAACGTGTCCTACGTGTGAATACACTTTATGTAAGCTTTCTAATATTGAGACCAAAATTTTTCTGAGTAATTTCGTAGAGACTGCAGAGGACAATTTTTAAATTTGACCCCAATTTTGACCCTTTAACCATTATTTTTTGGTCTCAAATCAAAAAACAATGTTTTACCTACATATAAAATTCCAAGACTTTAGACCCAGAATTGGCGGAGGAAAAAGCTTGCCCTATATCTTAATAATATTTATGTAAAATTTCAAATGTTTAGACCTGACATTGGCTAAGTAATTTTGTAGAGACTGCAAAGGTCAATTTTTTTACTATGACCCACTTTTGACCAATTAACATCAGGTTTTGGGGCTCAAATCAAATGATAAAGTTAGATCTATGCGAAGGAACCCACATTTGAAATTTCTAGTGTTAAAACACAAAATTAGTGGAGGAGTTTGATAGAGTTTCAAAGGTCAAATCGTTGAACTTTAACCCCTTGACAGCTGAGTTTCTGGACAAAAACTGATTAAAAAGATTTTTCCAAATCTCAATACTCGTTTTGTCAAGCCTCGAGTCCCTAGACCGAAAATTGGCAGTTATTTGGTAGGAAAATGTACACAGACAAACACACACACACACACACAGACATTTTCACTTTACTAGATAGATTTCTGTGAAAATATACTTTATTTCTTTATAACATATACTGATCCTTATTTAAAAAGCTCATATTAATTACAGAGCAATATAATAAATGAATGGCAAAATGATATAATGAATGAAATTCAAAATGGCGTAATGTGAACATATTATAAAGTATTTATTTCCAATTGTCGTATTTTAAATCATATAAAAACGGGATTTATGTTCCTTTTGATAGGTTGATTGTAAATATTTTTCTCATGCGTTAAGGGTGAAATAGAGTCACTGATTGGTATAATAATTAAATTATTAATTTTGTGTTACGAAAAAGATTCTGTCAAGAATTGTAAAATGTCAGCTGAATTAAATGAATACATTTTAAGGTGGTCAACATCATGAACTTTGAAATATAGACTTTTGTTATTCATTCATTATATATATATATATATATATATATATATATATATATATATATATATATATATATATATACAGGGTGTCCGTAAAGTTACTATACAGTCGAATTACATCCTGTGCGTTTTCTGTTTTCCAATATCGCTTCAAAATAAATTTGCGCTCTTCCAAAGTTAGCTTGCGTGGCATGCTTGATTAATAAAACCTGTAAAAAAAAATAAATATTAACTATTAATACAAATATAATACAATAAAACAATAAGACTGTATAGTAACTTTACGGACACCCTGTATATATATATATATATATATATATATATATATATATATATATATATATATATGTGTGTGTGTGTGTGTGTGTGTGTGTGTGTGTGTGTGTGTGTGTGTGTAATATTCTAAATTAAAAAATGTAGATTTAAAATGTATTCTAGATTACAAATGTTTTCGTAGGATAAAAATCGAGAAAGTATCCACAAGTATAATAAATAATAGAGCCTTTCATAAACATATTGATTCGCATGGCAATATTTCGATCTCGACTCATTAATAACATAGAGCTGTTTAGGTAAAAATTTTGTTTTTGTTACCAAGTAATAATTAGTAACACAATTAAAAGCATAGTACCGTAGATAGAAGTAATAGTATAATAAAGTTTCATTAGTAATTATAGATAGTTCTTACGTGAGATGTTATGATTTTAATGTTTATTTAGATCATTATATTGATGGGAAATTAGTATTTCTCTGATTATTTGAAATGTTCGCTATATGTGTCAAAGTACTGATCAGGACGGCGCAAAAGCAATCTTGAAATTCACGTAGAGTGAGGCTTTTAAGCTGTAATATTTATTTAGTCGTACGTAGATGTAAATGGTGCACATTATTGCTTTTATATCATGATTGCATTTCCATTTGGATGCTTTCACCGAATATTCTTTGATCTAATAAATGAGGAAAGTGCATTAAGTATATAAACGAGAAAACGTGATACATTTCATCACATATTCTAAGCAATATATATATATATATATATATATATATATATATATATATATATACAAACACACACAAGCACACACACATGAATATATAGAGTGCTCAATACACTTGCAGAGCAAATTTGCGTTTTATTTTTTATTACGGTTTTATCTGTTTAGTTTGTGGCCGGACCATATCTACTATCCAGCAGCGTCGTCAAATCTTACAAGTTTTCTCGAAGGTCTGACGAGGCTGCTGGATCCGAGATATGGTCCGGCAACCGAACCATGTGTAACTAAACAGATAAAACAGTTATAAAAACGCATATATATATATATATATAACTGTACAGAACGGCAGAAAAGCATTGGTACCGTCGGTTTCAAGCCTAACATAAGGGGGGCAAGGTAATGATAAGCAATGTTAGGTTCTCCTCGGCCATATTGTTTTCTGTTTATCTTTCTGAGGAAAATCAGGACACATTATCTATAATGATGTTCATTTTTATTTAATTATTGCTTGTCTGCTCCCACGAGGGGTGTGCAAAAAGTAATGTCCCTGTCCCACTTCCCATAGTAGTAGAGCAACGAAACTGGCACAGCTATAAGTCTTTCTTTACATAGGAACCACCCAGAGTTATGCATTTCTCCCATCGTTTGATGCAACTCTGGAGACCGTTTTTGTAGAACACCCCAGGTTGGTCCTACAACTACGATGTGACTTCAGAAATCAAGGCTGCATCATCTAGGAAACGATTTCCTTTGAAAAACAACTTAATCGCTGAAAATAGGTGAAAGTTAGAGGGTGCAAGGTCAGGAGAGTGGGAGGATGGGGAAGGATTTCATAATCACACGCCTGTGCTTCTGATCTGGCGACATGCGAGTTGTAGACCACAGCATTGTCCTGCAGGAGGAAGGTATATTTGCTGATCTTGCCCCTCCTCTTGATTTTGATAGCTTCCCTTAATTTCCTCAAAAGTGAAGTATAATAGGCTCCTGCAATTGTGGTACCCTTTGCCAGGAAATCTGCCATCACTACTCTGTCCTGGTCCCAGAAGACTATGAGCATGACCTTGCCAGCGGAGGGCTGCACTCTTGCCTTCTTTGGAGGTAGTGAGTCCAAGTTCTTCAACTGCATTGAGTGGGCTTTGGTCACAGGATCATAGTGATGGACCCATGTTTCATCCTGTGCAATCAGTCTTTTGAAAAACTTCAACTCATCTTCTTGGCACATCTCCAAATTCATCCTCGAGCACTCGACGCGTTCCCGCTTCTGAAATGATGTGAGCAACCTGGGAATCCATCTGGCAGACACCTTATACATATGCAAATAGTCAAGAATGATAGTTTCCACAGACTCTGTACTAAACTTGACATCTTGGGCTATATGAATAGTAATGCGCCGATCTTCCAAAACGGCAGCCTCATCAATGACAGAAGGGGGCGACGAGGTCTGGGAGCTGTTTCCACTGACTTCCGGCCATGTTTGAATTCACGATGCCAGCGTTTTACAAGGGCATATGATGGGGCATTATCCCCATAAGTTTCTTTCATTTCATCAAAAATCTCCTGCCATGTGCGTCCTTTCAAATGCAAAAACCGGATCACTGCTCGACATTTAACAGGCTCCATTTCACACCTGACTCAGGTACAAACACGTGTAAACAGAAACCACAATTAGTTCAGAGCTGTGATTTTTCACATAACCCGTAGAGTTATAAATCATTGCACATGAAAAATTTCAGCTAGATCAGGCAACTGGAAGTGGGTCAGGGGCATTACTTATTGCACTTTACCTGTATTTCTATATATTTTATTTTAATATCATTTTTTTTCATTTTTTTTATTTTATATATTTTAGTAAATATAAGTTTAAAACTACTTACTTTGTCCTTTTCTGTTATTAATTGAGATGGCGGTACCTATGTTTACTGACATACTGTACAGTTTTAAATAAATATCATATATTGGATTTTTTTCTTTGTAATCGAGCACTTTGATTAGCTTTTTTTCCAAAAATAGTTTATATATATATATATATATATATACATATATATATATATATATATATATATGACTACTTCATTAAACCACAGTAAGTAATATACGAAAGTATAATTTTATGCGTAAATTTGAAGTATTTACCTCAAAAGTCCTCAACAGATAAGTAGAGCTAGGTAGTAGTAATTACTATATATATATATATATATATATATATATATATATATATATATATAGTCTGTTTATTATACAAATAATTTTGGTTACATAGGTGCATACATGTCTCAATGGGGTCCCTAATTAACAGACACCCACCTCCTCAGACCAAGAAAGAAAACGTTTCCTTTAATCAAAGTATAAAGTTAAATATCTGCAAAGTGTAAAGCTAATATATAAAAAGTTGTATGTCTGTCCGTCGGTCTGTCTCTAGGACTGCGAGTCTGTCTTTTTCCATTAATTTAAACTATATCTCCCCCGAAACTAAGAGTCACCGAGCGGCACTAGGGTCCTCATATGATTGGAATTTTTACGGACCGCTCTTTTAGGTGTTTTTACCCGGTTAAAATTGCTTTTATGCGGTCAAAAATGTGTCAAAATTGAAACATCTTTAAATATTTTGTACATTCATCTGAATTTATTCTTTATTTTAATGTGTAATTATTTTATATGCGTATCACGTTAGAATCGTGGTTACGTCACCAGCTTTGAATGTCACAGTTACAGTTTTGATTCTAGCTGATGGCACCTTAATAGTGTGTTTACTTTTAAAATTACGACACTTTGATAATATATACAAAATCTGCGGTGATTAAAATATCATATTTAAGCGTATTTAACGCCAGGACAAAGCTGGGCGCCTCTTATCCACCTAGTATATATATATATATATATATATATATATATATATATATATATATATATATATATATATATTGGTATTAAAACTATTGGAAGTATCATTAAAAGAGTTGAAACAAACTTCGTATAAAGAGACTAAACTGTTTTTGAAACACGTTAAGGTAAATGTCACTTAAAGAAGAAAATAATAAACGTTTAAGTGTCCATGTTAAATTTTTCTTTGTTCAATATAGCCTTTAGTGCAATAAAATCTTTAAAATTTGTTTGGCCATTTTTTTTTTGATTACGAGCGTGCATATATATTTATTAATATATTATATATAGATATATGTTATATATATATATATATTTATATATTATATATATATTATATATATACATATATGTATACATACATGTTGCCTTACAAAAATTAAACAAGATGGTATAATCTCACGAAAATGTATGTCTAGAGATAGTATTCCTGTTTTCACACACACACACACACACACACACACACACACACACAGATAATATATATATATAAATATATATATAAATAATATATATATAAATATATATATAAATATGTATATATATACATATATATATACATATATATACATATATATATACATATATATATACATACATATATACATACATATATATACATATATATATGTATACATACATATACATACATATATATACATACATATATATACATATATATATATATATATATATATATATATATATATATCCGTGTGTCTGAATGTGAGAAACAAACAAAAGATAGGATGCGGTATGTTGCAATAAAATGGTATCGAAGACAAAATGTGTTGAGTGCACGTTCGCGTGTGCATGTACATATACGACAAGCACACATCGTAACTGATCCGCCATGGTACAGTTGGGTTTCCACTAAATTTATTTGAATTTGGTTTATTAATTTTATATAATTTTCATCCATCCTGATGGTATAACGTCAATAGATAAAATGTATGCATGTTAATTTTAAATAGATTATGTTCATTTAATTGAATTATAATTATATGAATGTAATTCAACTAAACGTTATCCAAATATATACACGACGAATCTTATGCAAGAGCAGTTGAGACTAATTTAAAACTTATTAATATATCGCTGCTCTCCGTAAACAAGCATTCTTATTAGCCATAGTTATGTTCCGTTATCCATTTTTAATAATATCCCTTATCACATAGCATAAACAAAACCTAAAACCGACATGCGAGCAAGTGCCAACCAAGGGAAGTAACAATTTTGCATTACATTATTAAATCAAGATTTAAGATAATGTATGTTTATCTATTAATCTATCTATCTATACACTATATAAAAGAGAATTTGATTGTCTATGTGTATGTGAGTCCATTCCCTATTGACTCCGCATGGCTGGGGTTTTTAATGAAATTTCACATAAATGTGCTTTATATGTCTGGTAGTGTCCTTAGATAAGTTTTTGTATCGGAATGTCTTCGAAAACTATCGATAATTGAAAAAAAAGTCCGATGAAAGAAGAAACATTAGTCCAAATAATGCAAATAATCAATCTTCATATACAAACAATCAAAAATAACAAATATTTTATTAAATTATTTTATTTCGCCGTAAGTTTTGTCGGGAATTCTACTCATTATCAGGGACAGAGTGTCTATTGTAATACATTTTCATGATTACATTTTTGGCCAAGTCCTTTTTTTATATCTTTTGTCATCGGGTTGCTTGGGGCCGTTTAAACAATAAGAAAATCGAAGTTGATTTTGAATATAATTGTTATTCTTTGGAGAGAGAAACTTTTAATGCCTACGTATCATTTGATATTTCGAGCTATGAAGCTATTTTATGTGAAACACTTCACAAATAAGAGCATAATGGCATACGGCATTCGAAAAAAATATAATAAAATCAAAACCAATTATTAAATAAAATAAACATTTGCATCAGAGGCATTAGTTATAACTATTTTATTGCTAAATTTTCACCATATTGATTTTAACGATTCCTCGAAAGATTTCATTGAATCAGGTTGATGTAATGTCTTATATTTGAAAATGGTACATAAAATAAAAGGAATTCGAAACGAACATTAACATTGCTATTTTATTCAACACCGTGTAATCATAACAAAAATACGATTAGTGAAGGAAACTATATGATAATATCTCATTATATATATATATATATATATATATATATATATATATATATATTTATATAAAACTACTTAATTTACTCACATAAAATTAATATACGAAAGTATAGATTTATGCGTAAACTTTAAGTATTTAATTCAAACGTGTTCAATACGTAGGTAGAGCTAGTTAGTAAGTTATAAAATATATATGGAGATTAAGCTACACTGAATATTCCGTGTTTCATCCACTCTAGGATTCTTCAGGCTTATGACCGAATTCTGTGGTTGTTTGTCGTTTTTATATGCACATCTTCTATTGAGATTTTAGTTAGCCAATCAGCTTTCTAGTATCCACCGCGCGTCTGAAGAATCCTAGAATGGATGTAACCCGGAATATTCAGTGTAGCTTAATCGCCATATACATTTTATAAATTACTATATATATATATATATATATATATATATATATATATATATATATATATATATATATATATATATATGCCGCTCCCCATGTGGAGGTATCAAATTGATTAAAGGGAAGCTTATTCCCAACTCGCATATAGGTAAAAGTGCACTTTCCTAAATAATTGAATTCATGCAAAACCTATCGCAAAAACAAAAACAAACAGCATCTAAGTAAATTGCGATATATCCAAACAGTCGTGCGGGATGGATCAGCGGATAAAGGGTTTAGGCTCATTACTGTGGGGTCCCGATTTCGAATCTCGCTAGATTCAGCCACTCTGATAAGTCGTAGACGACTACACACTTGCCAGTGGATAATTATATATTAAAAATGATACACAGGGTGGTCAAAAAGTCAGGTAACATGTTAAAGGTAGAAAAAATAATATGATCCATTATAATCTCTATTCGTTTAATATTATTTCTTGGATGAAATTTTTCCACAACGATGGATTGGTCGCCGTGGCCCAGTTGAATGGCCAGCCAGATCTCCGGATCTTACCCCTCCTGATTTCTGGCTTTGCAACTATGTGAAGGATAGCGTTTATGGCAAGAAGCCTGATACAATAGCGTCCTTAAAGTTATTTATTGAAGGGGAGATTGCGCGGATATCAGCTGACATGATTACACGTGTTACACAATCAGTGGTTAATCGCTTCCAGCGATTGATAGAGAGAAATGGACGACAATTAACAAAATAAACATATTTCATGTTTGTTTCATTTTATATTTCAATGTATGGTACTTAAATATACGTGTATTGCTAATATCGTTTTTCTTTAAAATGTTACCTGACTTTTTGACCACCCTGTATATGCCGCTCCCCACGTGGGGATACCTAATTGGTTAAAGGGAAAATTATTCCCAACTCGTATTTAGGTAAAAGTGCATGTTCGTAAATAATTGAATTCATTCAAAACGTATCGCTTAAAAAGAAACAACTTCTCTCTCTCACTCTCTCTCTCTCTCTCTCTCTCTATATATATATATATATATATATATATATATATATATATATATAAGTTGTTTCTTTACATATATATATATGTGTGTGTGTGTGTGTGTGTATGTGTGTGTATATATACTAGCATGAGTGCGCGGCGTTGTCCGGGTGTTTATAGGTGTGTTTTGAGCAACAACAAAAAAGGGAGTTGTAGGAAGGCAGGCTCGACCCGTACTGCGAAGGAGGGAAAGAACAGGAGGGGACGTGACGTCTTTGCTGTTACGACCACCGCCAAATCGGAAGTGATGTAAGTTTAAATAAAGGCTAGACAACCGAGAAAATGTGATAACTTTCGAAAATATCGGCGAAAAAAGCGATCCCTCCCTGTAGAGAAGTTCCTAGTTTAGGGTGAAGAAATTAGGTTTTAGCCAATTTTTCGGTATTTGTTGTCCGAAGGGGTCGAGCTTCAAAACGATACTGATTTTGTGACATTTCGCCTCTGTCGAAAGTGTAGGCAGACATGCAAACATACATACATTTATATATTTGTAGCTCAAATATCCGAGCCAAATCGATTAAAAAGCTTGGCCTATCTCTGAATACCCTTTATGTCAAATTTCAAATGTTTAGACCAGAGATTTTGTGAGTAATTTGGGAGAGGTTAATTTTTTTTTAAATTTGTCCCCTATTATCACCGCTTAACATTTATTGTTTTGGGTTCAAATCATACTATTAAGTAAGATCCATATCCAAGCAACCTATATCTAAAATTTAAAGTGTTTAGACCCGAAATTGACGGAGGAGTTTAGTAGATTTCTCAAAGGTCAAATCATTGAACTTTGACCAATTCAGAGCAAAATTTCTGAGCGACAACGAATTACAGCGATTTTCCCAAATCTCAGTATCCTTTATTTCAAATTTCCTGTCTGTAAACTTAATTGACATAGTTATTGCGTAGAGAAATGTACACAGACAGACACACAAACACACAGGCAGACAGACACTTTCACTGATATATATATATATATATATATATATATATATATATATATATATATATATATATGTATATAATTGGGTTTCACATAAGAGAAGGGGTTGATACGCGTCGAGAGAAAGGCCCCAAACTGGTGCTAATTCCCTCCTGATAACCAGATATTATCTGTTAAATGAAATACACCACCTCCCCAAAACCATGACTATGCACTCGACTTCATGGCTAGTTTCTGCTACTGTTCTGGTAGTAAGTTTTGTCCTCTTAAATATATGTGTACATATGAGTGTATATATATATATATATATATATATATATATATATGTGTGTGTGTGCGTGTGTGTGTGTGTGAGTGTGTGCCTTCTAGTATAGCGCTACCTCTTTAAGTCCACTTTCAGATCTTGTATCACATCTTTCCGCCGTGGGGGAAGGTAAATATAAAATAACTTCCTGGACTTTTTGGCTAAGATGAAAATCTTTGTTCTTCTTGAGGATTTCAACTATTCTGTTGTCGCTCAGTGAAATAGAAATAGTGCTAGACTAATGCAATTTTTATTTTGATCCCACACTATAGTGAGTCATATAAGATTTTACCAATCACTAGTGCCTCTTGCTGGAGTTTATCAATCTGCATTGCCTCTTGCGTATTTCTCTCGAGCTATATTATCTCCTGCTAGATTTTACTAATCTGTATCATCTTTTGTTTAATTTTATCAATTCATATTATCTTTTGCTTTATTTTACCAATGTATATTATTTTTTGCTTAATTTTACCAATGTGTTGTACCTTTTGCTCAATTTTACCAATGTGTATTATCTTTTGCGTAATCAAACCCATGTATATTATCTTTTGCGTAATTTTACCAATCTATATCTCATGCGTAATTTTACCTATTCATATTATCTTTTGGTTAATTTTACTAATGTATGTTATCTTTTGCGTAATTTTACCAATCCATATTAAGTTTTGCTTAATTTTACCAATTCATATTATCTTTTGGTTAATTTTACCAATCTATATAATGTTTTCTTTATTTAATCTATCATTATTAAGTTTTGCTTAATTTTACCAATTCATATTATATTTTGCTTAAATTTACCCATCTATATAATCTTTTGCTTAATTTTACCCATCTATATTATGTTTTGCTTAATTTACCCATCTATATTATCTTTTGATTAATTTTTCCAATCCATGTAATCTATTGCTTAATTTTACCAATGTATATTTTTTGGCATAATTTTACAAATCTGTTATATCTTTGGCTTAGTTTAACCTATCTATATTATCTTTTGCTTAATTTTTTCAATCTATATTATCTTTTGCTTAATTTTACCAACATATATTATCTTTTGCGTAATTTTACCAATTAATATAAGTTTCTGCTTAATTTTACCAATGTATATTATCTATTGTTAGTTTAACCAATCTATGCACTAATTTGGAAAATTTTACCAATGTATCTTAATTTTTACTTAATTTTACCAATCCATATTATCATTTCTTAGTTTTACCAATTTATATTATCTTTTGCTTAATTTTACCAATGTATCTTAATTTTTACTTAATTTTACCAATCCATATTATCATTTCTTAGTTTAACAAATTCATATTATCTTTTACTTAATTTTACCAATTCATGTTATCTTTAGCTTAATTTTACCATTCCATATTATCTTTTGTGTAGTTTAAAAAATCCATATTATCTTTTGCTTTATTTTACCAATCAATATTATATTTTGGTTAGTTTAACAAATTCATATTATCTTTTGCTTAGTTTTACCAGTCTATGTTATCTTTTGCTAAGGTTTACCAATATATGTTATCTTTTGTTTAATTTTTCCAATTTATATTATTTTTTGCTTAGTTTAACCAATGTATATTATCTTATGCTTAATTTTACTTGCGTATATACACTTTTGGTTTATTTTACACATTTATATTATCATTAGCTTAGTTTTACAAATCTGTTTGATCATTTGCTTAGTTTAACCAATCCATATTATCATTGGCTTAGTTTAACCAATCTATATAATTTTTGTTTAATTTTAACTATCTATATTATATTTTGCTTAATTTTACTAACGTATATGAACTTTTTCGTAATTTAAACAATTCATATTATTTTTTCTTAATTTTACGAATCAATATTATATTTTGCTTTGTTTTATCATACCATATTATCTTTTGCTTAATTTTAACAAAGTGTACTGTCTTTTGCTTATATTTACCAATCCATATTAAATTTTACTTAATTTTACCAATCCATATTATCTTTTGCTTAATTTTACCAGTTTATATTGATTTTGCTTAATTTTTCCAATCTATATTATATTTTGCTAGTTTAACCAATCAATATATTATTTTGCTAAAATTTTACCAATGTATCTTAATTCTTACTTAATTTTTCAATCCATATTATCTTTTGCTTAATTTGACCAATCTATATTATCTTTTGCTTTATGTTACCAATCCATGTTATTATTTGGTAAGTTTACCAAATTCATATTACCTTTTGCTTAATTTTACCAATGCATGTTATCTTTTGCTTATTTTTACCATTCCATATTATCTTTTGGTTAGTTTTAAAAATCCATATTATCTTTTGCTTAATTTTACTAATCCATGTTATATTTTGGTTTATATTACAAATTGATATTATAGTTTACTTAATTTTACCAATCTATGTAATCTGTTGCTTAATTTTTCCAATCTATATTATTTGTTGCTTAGTTTAACCAATGTATATTGTCTTGTAATTTATTTTACTTAAGTATATTATCTTTTGCTTAATTTTACAAATCTGTTTTATCTTTTGCTTAGTTTAACCACTCTGTATTACTTTTTGCTTAGTTTTATCAATATATATTATCTTTTGCTTAATTCTAACAATCTATATCATGGTTGGCTTAATTTTACCAACGTATATTACCTCTTTCGTAATTTTACCAATTCATGTTATTTTTCTTAATTTTATAAATCAATATTATACTTTGCTTTGTTTTACCAATCTATGTAATCTTATGCTTAATTTTACCAATGTATATGATCTTTCGCTTATATTTACCATATAAACTTTTGCTTATTTTACCAATCCATATTATATTTTGCTGAATTAAACCAATTTATATTTTCTTTTGCTTTATTTTACATATCTATATAATCTTTTGCTTAGTTTTACTAATCTATATTATCTTTTGCTTAATTTGACGAATCTATATTATTTTCTGCTTAATTTTACCAATCTATATTATCTTTAGTTTAATTTTATCTATTTATATTTTTTTGCCTAATTTTTCCAATCTCTACTACGTTTTGCGAAATTTTACAAACCAATATTATATTTTGCTAAGTTTAACCAATCTATATTATCTTTGGCTTAATTTTACCAATTTATATTTTCTTTTTCTTAATTTTGCCAATGTATATTATTATTTGCTTTATTTTACCTATCTATATTATATGTTGCTTAATTTTACCGATCTTTATTATCTTTTGCTTAGTTCTGCAAATATGTATTATATTTTCCTTAATTTTACCAATTTATATTATCTTTAGCTTTATTTTCCCCATCTATATTATCTTTTGCTTAATTTAATCAATATGTATTATCTTTCGCTTAGTTTTACCAATCTATATTATCTTTTGCTTTATTTTACCAATTTATATTTCCTTTTGCTTTATTTTAAAAATTTATATTATCTTTTGGGTTAATTTACCTATCTATATAATCTTTTGCTGAATTTTACCAATCTATATTATCTTTTGTTTACTTTTACCAATTTTTGTTTTCTATTGCTTAATTTTACCAATCTCTATTATCTTTTGTTAAATTTTAACAATCCATATTATGTTTTGCTTAGTTTAACCAATCTATATTATATTTACCTTAATTTAACCAATTTGTATTTCTTTTGCTGAATTTTACCTTTCTATAATATCTTTTGATTAGTTTTACCAATCTATATCGTGTTTTGCTTAGTTTTACCAATCTATATTATCTGCTGTTTAATTTTACCAATTTCTTTTGGCTTAATTTTACCTATCTATATAATCTTTTGATCAATTTTACCAATCTATATTATATTTTGCTTAATTTTACTAATTTAATTTTAATTTTCTTTTGCTTAACTTTACCAATCTTTATTATATTTGCTTAGTTTTACGAATTTATATTATATTTTCCTTAATTTTACCAATTTATTTTTTCTATTGCTTAATTTTACCGATGTATATTATCGTTTGCTTTATATTATATTATATTCATATTTTTTTTTCAATTTTACGAATCTATTTTATACTTGGCTTTGCTTTACCAATCTATATAATCTTTTGCTTAATTTTTCCAATGTATATTATCTTTTTCTTATATTTAACAGTCCATATAAAATTTGCTTCATTTTACCAATCCATATTATCTTTTGCTTAATTTTACCAATTTATATTTTCTTTTTCCCAATTCTTCCAATCTCTATTATCTTTTGCTAAATTTTACAAACCAATATTATATTTTGCTTAGTTTAACCAATCTATATTATCTTTGGCTTAATTTTACCAATTTATATTTTCTTTTTCTAAATTTTGCCTATCTATATTATTTGCTTAATTTTACCAATCTATATTATCTTTTGCTAGGTTTTGCCAATCTGTATTATATTTTCCTTAATTTTACTAAGTTATATTATCTTTTGCTTAATTGTACCAATCTATATTATCTTTTGCTATGTTTTGCTTATCTGTATTAGATTTTTCTTAATTTTACTAATTTATATTATCTTCTGCTTAGTTTTACCTATCTATATTATCTTTTGCTTAATTATTACAATCCATATTATCGTTTGCTTAGTTTTACCAATCTATATAATCTTTTGTTTTATTTTACCAATTTATATTGTTTTTTGCTTACTTTTACCAATCTATATGATATTTTGTTCAATTTTACCAATCTATATGATATTTTGCTTAGTTTTACTAATTTTATTTTCTTTTGCTCAATTTTACCAATCTTTATTATCTTTTGCTTAGTTTTACGAATCAATATTATATTTTGCTTAATTTTAGCAATTTATATTTTCTATTGCTTAATTTTAGCAATTTATATTTTCTATTGCTTAATTTTAGCAATTTATATTTTCTATTGCTTAATTTTAGCAATTTATATTTTCTATTGCTTAATTTTAGCAATTTATATTTTCTATTGCTTAATTTTAGCAATTTATATTTTCTATTGCTTAATTTTAGAAATTTATATTTTCTATTGCTTAATTTTAGCAATTTATATTTTCTATTGCTTAATTTTACCAATTTATATTTTCTATTGCTTAATTTTAGCAATTTATATTTTCTATTGCTTAATTTTAGCAATTTATATTTTCTATTGCTTAATTTTAGCAATTTATATTTTCTATTGCTCAATTTTAGCAATTTATATATTCTATTGCTTAATTTTAGCAATTTATATTTTCTATTGCTTAATTTTAGCAATTTATATTTTCTATTGCTTAATTTTAGCAATTTATATTTTCTATTGCTTAATTTTAGCAATTTATATTTTCTATTGCTTAATTTTAGCAATTTATATTTTCTATTGCTTAATTTTAGCAATTTATATTTTCTATTGCCTAATTTTAGCAATTTATATTTTCTATTACTTAATTTTAGCAATTTATATTTTCTATTGCTTAATTTTACCAATTTATATTTTCTATTGCTTAATTTTAGCAATTTATATTTTCTATTGCTTAATTTTAGCAATTTATATTTTCTATTGCTTAATTTTAGCAATTTATATTTTCTATTGCTTAATTTTAGCAATTTATATTTTCTATTGCTTAATTTTAGCAATTTATATTTTCTATTGCTTAATTTTAGCAATTTATATTTTCTATTGCTTAATTTTAGCAATTTATATTTTCTATTGCTTAATTTTACCAATTTATATTTTCTATTGCTTAATTTTAGCAATTTATATTTTCTATTGCTTAATTTTAGCAATTTATATTTTCTATTGCCTAATTTTATTAATTTATATTTTCTATTGCTTAATTTTACCAATTTATATTTTCTATTGCTTAATTTTACCAATTTATATTTTCTATTGCTTAATTTTACCAATTTATATTTTCTATTGCTTAATTTTAGCAATTTATATTTTCTATTGCTTAATTTTAGCAATTTATATTTTCTATTGCTTAATTTTAGCAATTTATATTTTCTATTGCTTAATTTTACCAATTTATATATATATTTATTATATTTTCTATTGCTTAATTTTACCAATTTATATTTTCTATTGCTTAATTTTACCAATTTATATTTTCTATTGCTTAATTTTACCAATTTATATTTTCTATTGCTTAATTTTACCAATTTATAGTTTCTATTGCTTTATTTTACCAATTTATATTTTCTATTGCTTAATTTTACCAATTTATATTTTCTATTGCTTAATTTTAGCAATTTATATTTTCTATTGCTTAATTTTAGCAATTTATATTTTCTATTGCCTAATTTTAGCAATTTATATTTTCTATTACTTAATTTTACCAATTTATAATTTCTATTGCTTAATTTTAGCAATTTATATTTTCTATTGCTTAATTTTTGCAATTTATATTTTCTATTGCTTAAGTTTACCAATTTATATTTTCTATTGCTTAATTTTAGCAATTTATATTTTCTATTGCTTAATTTTAGCAATTTATATTTTCTATTGCTTAATTTTAGCAATTTATATTTTCTATTGCTTAATTTTAGCAATTTATATTTTCTATTGCTTAATTTTACCAATTTATATTTTCTATTGCTTAATTTTAGCAATTTATATTTTCTATTGCTTAATTTTAGCAATTTATATTTTCTATTGCTTAATTTTACCAATTTATATTTTCTATTGCTTAATTTTAGCAATTTATATTTTCTATTGCTTAATTTTACCAATTTATATTTTCTATTGCTTAATTTTTGCAATTTATATTTTCTATTGCTTAATTTTAGCAATTTATATTTTCTATTGCTTAATTTTAGCAATTTATATTTTCTATTGCCTAATTTTATTAATTTATATTTTCTATTACTTAATTTTACCAATTTATATTTTCTATTGCTTAATTTTACCAATTTATATTTTCTATTGCTTAATTTTAGCAATTTATATTTTCTATTGCTTAATTTTACCAATTTATATTTTCTATTGCTTAATTTTAGCAATTTATATTTTCTATTGCTTAATTTTAGCAATTTATATTTTCTATTGCTTAATTTTACCAATTTATATTTTCTATTGCTTAATTTTAGCAATTTATATTTTCTATTGCCTAATTTTATTAATTTATATGTTCTATTACTTAATTTTACCAATTTATATTTTCTATTGCTTAATTTTACCAATTTATATTTTCTATTGCTTAATTTTACCAATTTATATTTTCTATTGCTTAATTTTAGCAATTTATATTTTCTATTGCTTAATTTTACCAATTTATATTTTCTATTGCTTAATTTTAGCAATTTATATTTTCTATTGCTTAATTTTAGCAATTTATATTTTCTATTGCTTAATTTTAGCAATTTATATTTTCTATTGCTTAATTTTAGCAATTTATATTTTCTATTGCTTAATTTTACCAATTTATATTTTCTATTGCTTAATTTTAGCAATTTATATTTTATATTGCTTAATTTTAGCAATTTATATTTTCTATTGCTTAATTTTACCAATTTATATTATCTTTTGCTGTATTTTCCTATCTATATTATCGTTTGCTTAGTTTTACCAAACTGTATTATCTTTTGTTTAATTTTCCCACAAAATATTTTTTCCTTAATTTTACCAATTTATATTATCTTTTGCTTTTTTTTACCTGCCCATATTATCTTTTGCTTAATTTTACCAAACTATATTTTCTTTTGCTTAATTTTACCAATTTGTATTATATTTTGCTTAATGTTTCCAATCTATGTTATCTTTTGCTTAATTTTACCAATCTATATTATCTTCTGCTTAATTTTATTTATCCATAGAATCTTTTGCTTAATTTAACCAATCCATATAATCCTTTGCTTAATTTTACATATTATTTTTTTCTTAATTTTTCTAATCTATAGTTTCTCTTGCCTGATTATATCAATACGTAATCACTCCTGCTGGATTTACATGGCAAGTTCTTGTCTTAGCTACAAATCTATGGTCCCCCATTTGGCAAACATTCACGAGACACACTGGTCTACCTGAAAAGACTATCAATAAATTCCCTTTATCTTATTCTGTGTGTAAACCTAAACGGAGATTCCATGAAAAAAAAGTTTCTTTCTAAGAACGGCTCGCCTGAGGAATTGCCTTCCGTTTGCCTGTTTTCCAGCTAACTACAATATGGCCGTCTTCAAGTCCAATTCAAACAAGTTCTTGATGAGTTGTTCCACTCAACAAATTTATCGAATCTCCGTTTTTAACGATTACTATGATTCTGATATTGTACAGCCTTGAACCCTCATCTTGGAGTGGACTCTGGCCTCTGGCCTTGGTAAGTGGTAACCCTTAGGTAAAAAATAATTTCACTAATGTATATTTTCTCTTGTTCGGTTTAACTAATCTATATTGTCTCTGGTTTCATTTTATAAATCTATAGTGCCTTATGCAAGATTTACTGATCTTTTATCTTATTCGACCCCACATATTCGCCCCTCCGTCCATTCGATCTTGTTTGAAATCATTAAGAGTAAAGAAAATAAAATTCAATAAGATTTAAGTTTCAAGTCTGTATATTTGTTATACACTTGTCCAGGAACGGGAATATAAGCCATTTGCTTTTAAAATATGAGTCAGATTTCCTCGACTCTATTGAATACTTATCCATTTCTGCTAAAGCAAACCATGGGTATCGGCCTGTTCAAATTATCTATTGTAGCTTTTTTTCAAAATTGATTTATTTATGGACCAGAGTGGCACCGACACGGTCGATAGAATTTCATGTTGAAACTGTTTACACTATACTTGAACTCTTATAAAATTCAGTCTACTGGACCGTGATTAAAACAAATACACACATACACAAATATATATATATATATATATATATATATATATATATATATATATATATATATACTAGCAAACGTACCCGTCGTTGACTGGGTTAAAAAACAGAAAATGAACTCTGATTTATGAAAGTATGATAGGTTATGAAAAGGAAGGGTTGTATAGAGATAGCTTCGAATTTGGGAGTATCAAACCCAAAGCAAAATATGATGAAAGTAAAAATAAAATAGATAACCTCCATAATATATTATACCATACCTGTTAACACTAAAACACTTATCACAATATTCTGTGGATCTATATTAAAAACCCTTGTTAAACTTTGTGGCGTATTTCCATTCTATGGAGGTCAGGCGCCAACTAACACCCCATTATTTTATTATATCGTATTTCTTCAAACTGAAACATAATTATCAAAGTATACTTACGCAGAGAGATGTGAAAGTCGTTATTAAAGTTTGTGCCTATTTCCATTATATGTAGACCAGGCTCGAACGCAGACCCCACAATTTTATCATACCATCCCTATTTAAGTTAAAACATACATACCAAACTATTATTATGTACATCTATATCAAAAACACTTGTAAACGTTTTTTTTTTCATTAAAAGTTTATTTTTCCATAATTTGTGGACCAGGAGCGTACGCAGACTCCACAATTTTCATGAGACATCATTTTGCCAGATCAAACATACTCATTCCTGTGTCTCGATACATATTCTATCGTTATATGTGATCAATTTTCTATAATAGTCAATCATATAGGAGCCTATTCGTTACCAGATACACACACAGACGTTCAGCTTTTTATTATATATACATATATATATATATATATATATATATATATATATATATATATATACACATTGCGATGCGTCTACTTTATCTACGCGCTTGTAGTGATGTAAAGAATGTTGTACATCGGAGCGTGACAGACAAGCGAACGAAAAATACCTTTCACATTAAGCTTGACACAAAAACGAAATTTCTACCTGAAAATGTTAATGTGACGAACCAACGAAACGTATTTAAAAAATAAGCATAACAGACGTATGAATGTTCTATCTCATAATGTTAAAATGATTGACTAACAAAATTGTTACTTCAAAGTGTTAATGCTATCGATAAACGAAAGTGTTATTTCAAAGATCAAAGTGGCAGACTAACTAAAATGCTATTTCAATCGTTTAATGTTACAGTACATTAGTAGTGTGCAAATTTGAATTACACATGACTAGGGCTGTGACAAGATAATATTCTTTTCATTATTTTGACTCTCGAGTATATATCAGTTAATATATATGTGTTTGATAGTGATGTAATTCTTGATTGATTAACTGTGTTTTTTCTGTCTTGGATATATACTCGAGAGTCAAAACAATGATAAGAATATCTTGTTGTTATAGCCCTACACGTAACACACGAAACGAAAATTATATTTTAAACTTGTAGCGTTACAGACCAGCAGATGTGTTTTATTTAGAGTAAGTGTGGTACAGACCAACTAAAAATGCTACTTTAATCTTCTAAAAAATAGACTAACAGATGTAGTGTATTAAAGTTAAGCGTAAGAGACAAACGAAAGTCCTCATGGAAACGTCAGGGTGGCAGCCTTACGTAGTAATTTGACGCAATATAAGTGCTACGATCCATTACAAGTATTTGTGGGCATTGGATTATTTTAAAATTGAAGAGTGAGGGGCAGACACAAATATTACTTTATATGCCAGCGTGACAGATTGTCTGAAAAACGGAGCCGGGATAGATCTATTACTTATAGATTTGGTATTTTTCCTTCTGATGCCGAAACTATAAAATTATTTCTGTTAATAAACTAATTTAAAATATTTCAGTTTTCAATTGATGGAGAAAGGAGTATAGGTTCTGTTGTTGGATCTCATTCCCAGACATCTCTTTCCTTTCTTTGATGAGGAGGAAGATGTAGACTAGAAATTGTTTTGGGACAATCCTTATAGAGATTACCTCAACCTTTTTGTTTGGGGTAGTTCGGTTCTCATGAGACCATTCTGCCAGATTTGACTACCACCTGTTCTATTATCATGGGATCTCCATTAAAGACACTACCTAGTCCTCTGTGATATTATAGCATACAGGCTGCATAAGGCATCTGAGGATACCTTAAACACTTTTAGAAAAACAGAAAATGAAATTGTTAAATCGTTGAAATTTAAATTTCTAATAACAAAATAAACATAATATCAATCTACGTTTTCTACTGTACCTACCCTCCTTCGGCTTCTATCACGAACTCTATTTGATCAGGTGGTCTTCATTTATGTCCTCCATTGCTCCGACGACTGCTTCCATCAGAGAGGATTTGATGTAATAGGGATGTAATAGGGATGCTTATTATCTCCCTTATCAATGACGTCCCATACGTAATAATCCAAAGGGTTTAGGTATGTTTAATTAGGAGGCCATAATTTGGTGGGACATGATCACAAAAATTCTCGTCCATCCAACACTTGGTTTTTTAGAGCTTTATGGGATGCTGCCAAATCGTGTTGCAAATGTCAAAAGGTAAGTTGCTCATCCAAGAATTAACGATAGTTTTAAGAGTCTGTGCATAACCGTCTTCATTGACTCTAAGGCACTGTCGAAAAACAGTTGTGTGGTGTGCCTTTTATTTTTTTTTACACGGTGGTCACCACTTATCAACACCCGGAAGCCACTCAGGGATAAGGGTTATTGCAAGTACATTACGTTAATGTGGAGATTTGATGAAGTGTTTACTTAAGGAGGCGGTTCATTAGGAATTTGTTAACGTTAGACTTGAAGACACCAAAGTTGTAGTCAGGTGGGAAGCAGGCAGACGGAACAGAGTTCCACATGCGTGCATTTCTAAGAAAGAAGCTTTGTTCATGGAATCCACATTTTGATTTAGGCACAGCTAAAGAGTGGGGGAAAGTTTTCACAGTGGATTCAGCTATACGGGTGTTTTTCGTGAAAGATTGGCGAAGGGGGGACCAGAGATTGGAGTTCAGACGAGCACCTGCCATGGAAATAACGATAAAACAAGGATAGGCTCGCAACTTCTCTTCTGTGGGAGAGAGGTTGCAGGGTAGAGAAAAGGGCATCCCCCACTGACCACGAAGTCTATTCTGTACTCTGTCAAGGCAGGATAGGCTGTTTTAACAGCTCCTGTCCAGATATGGTAGAAGTATTCTATCCTTGGACGTACTTGGCTTTTATATAGATAGAGAATTGCATCAGTAGTGAGATATCTTCTGGAGCGGTAGAAGGATCCCACCATCTTTCAAGCGACCTTGCCAACAGACTTGATGTACGTGTTCTATTTCAGATCAGGAGTAAAGGACAAACCCAGAAGCTTGTCAAAATACGGGGCTTCTCCCAGACGTGAGCCATCCATTTCAATTGAGGCCAGATGGGGATCAGAGCGTTGATGATGTAAAGATAGGAGTTTGGTTTTCGATGCATTAAAGGTAACCAGCCACGACTTCCCCCACTGAACCACGGGCTCGAGATCAGAGGAGAGAGAATCAGAGAGAACTTTGTCATTTACAGCCTTTGAAGTGTTGCCTTATATGATCGTGTCATCAGCATAGATGTCAACGAATGATTTAAGTATGTGTTTAGGGAGGTCATTGATGTAGATCAGGAAGAGAGTTGGCCCCAGGATTGACCCTTGAGGGACTCCAGCATTAATACTGCTAACAACATAAAGAAAACATCACTGTTGTTGAAAACTTCGCTTTCATAACAGGTGGAACTTTCATATCCTAGACCGCATGCAGTTTGAAATATCATTTCCTTAGTCGCTTATGTGTTGTTTGAAATAATATTTTCGTTAGTTTATCGCATGTAGCTTTAAATAGTTCATCCGTTGCTTTGTTACAGAGACTTAGCAATAATTGTATTCATTTATTTTACTTTTTCCCTGAATCCATATTAATGCACTTCCAAAGTTAACATTATGGATTTAGTGATCCATAAAGTTCAAAATTTCGGCAACCATTAACATAGGCAACCAGGAAGTCATTATTCTTATACTCTCTCACATATGATATGACATAAACTTGTTGTAGCTCTCATACTTGATTACGTCACGTGTGTTTCCGGCAAAGACAGACTGTTAACTTTCTTATCGCTCAGATGAAATGTAACTCCATCTTTAGACATTTTCGGCGATCGAGAAATATGTATTGATTGCTAAGCCCACTTATCGCATACTTGATCGAGTCGCAGCTGTTTGTTGAACGAGATATTACACCAGAGCCTAATAACAGTGCCGAGTAGTCAGGGTTGGTCTGGTACGAATATGTATCGGCTTTTGTAAATCAAACAAGAAAAGTGTCTATGCAAGAAATGTGAACGTGTGTTCGTTCAACTCGCTTGAATTACATATGGAAATGTAATTATATGAGCAACAAGATGGAGACTTAATCTGAACATAAACCACCAACAGGACCCCGTGAAAACACTGTAGGGTCTGCGTTTTACTTGTAATTAATTTATATGAATAATATTCTAGAATCTACGTTGCAATTCATATAGGGTGAAACGAACGATATTTTTGTCGCGCTAAGGGAAACAACACAACAGCGTTATTTAAATAATTTATTGTAAAAATAAATTCATTAAGTTGATTATTAAGTAGATCTGTTCAATGTAGCCGCCTTCGGCCTCAATATCGGTCCGGAACTAAGAGCATGCTTCTTATTTCACAAGTGCCGGTGGGAGCTTGGTTAGTACTCGACGGATGGCGCCGATCAGGCTAGATTGTGTGTTGTAGGAGACTGTGTTGTTTTCTCGACATATGCTTATACGAAGTAGTCCAGGGAGTTACGGTTGAGCAGGGTACGAAATCGTAGCACTCCTTCCGAAGCCAAGCGTGGGACTCTTTGAACTTGTGAGCCGGCGGCGAGTCCTGCTGTTACTCTCAGGGTCTGCCAGCGACCGACTGGTTGTACTAGAGAATTGCCACATTCTTCGGAACATCCAGGTACACTTTTGTATTGACTTTAAAGTCGACTTCGAAGACGTGACATGGTATTACATAGCTTTAATTTGAAAGCATACCAAAAACCATTACCGTGGTCGGAAACTTCATTGATCTGTGCTAGTGGAATACCGGAAAAATTTCACGGTTCTTTATACCTATCTATTGCATTCAGTAAATCCAGAGAGACAATACATATCGCCTGTATGGGTAGATGCACATGTTATTCTGAAGCGAATTTTTTGCATAATCTTCACCACACCTTCCCTCAGTTGGTACTACTTGATTCCATGACGATATGAAATAATGTTGATATAATCGAAGATCACATACAACACCTATTTTTACGACTCGGTTTAACGTGGAATAATTTGGGGATATAGAGGAAATATCTCTGCCAACTTGATTATATTTATCTATATCATATTTATACATCTGTAGAATGTATTCTGCATAATAATATTCAGTTTGTTATTTCCGGTGATGACATCAGTCCTCTTCAAATTATTATGTTAAGTGGGGAACGACTTGAGAGTATAATCAAATGGATTGGCGACTGTTTTAATTAGACAATCTCCCCCCCCGACATCATCTCTTTTTTATATTCGATTGGGAGGGGTAAGAGGTGTGTCACTTCCAATTATGACGTAATTTTACATCAACTTATAGTTGAGAGTATGGTACGAGTTGAGATTATCAGAGTGTTCAGTACCCTTGATATAGCAAGCGTGTTAAAGCACATCATGTCCTGGTTTAAATAATTACTTTGTCTGTTGTTATTATTTGGTGGTATTCGTTAGTCAATGAAAAATTCCAAATACCTTGAGAGCCACATTGTAGCGATGGGATAGAAGTTGTGTTTACTTGATAGTGGGAGACCTATTAGATTGGAGACTCTTTTATTAGCATGTCTAACAATGATGATGGAGTAATGGTAGATGTATGATCCAAGATGCAGTAACAATACTCCATGTATGAGCGAATGAGCTCCTTGTAGAAATATGCCACATACACTTCAAGCTACTTAAAGGTGACCCACTGTTTGAACTCAGTTTAATAAAAAGTGTACTGTTTAGTCGACGAGTAATCAAGTTAGTTGGGAACAATTTCTTTCAAAATGTGTGAAATAGTAATTTTGACCTTCACAACAAAAAATAAATCATCAATCACCCTGGCGTTATAAAATGTATGAAAACGATATTAAATATTCTATTTAAGTACAATTCACTAAAAATTAATATTTTTTACACGACTGTCGGATTAAAAACAAGCAAGAGTTTCTTAAATCATCAGGCGCCTCGTATGCAAGTGAGTCAGGTTTCGAATTCCGAGTTGGGATATATTCGTTGAGATAAAATGAAGGTGAAGCATGGGTCACTAATTTCTAATCGCTACATTTCATGGATTAGGGGAGCTGAGGTGTGGTTTGGTTGTAGAAATAATCATATATATATACATATATACATATATACATACATATACATGTACATATATATATACATATATATACATATACGTATATATATACGTATATACATATATATACATATATATACGTACATATATACACACATATATACATACATACATGTACACATATATATACATATATATACATATATATGCATATATATACATATACATATATATGCATATATAGATAAATATATATATACATATATACATATATATATACATAAATAGACATATATATATATGCATATATATACATATATACATATATATATATATATATATATATATGAGCAAACAGTTAATAAAATATGTTCAAAACACTTTGAAATGAGTTAAAAACATATTTAATCTGAAAAGGAAACACTAGATAAATGTATAGTCCTTAATCCGCGGAGTTTCGAAGAAATACTCTCCTTCTCATTAGAGAGTAGGAATTAGCAAAATGCGGGATCGGATTTTGCATGCAGAAGTATTTGATGGAACAACAAGTAAGTCAAAGATCTTACTTGAAAACAAAATCAGTTAAGCAGAGGGAATATGGTAAAGAAAAAGATGATTACACATGAATCGATAACCTGGTGGAAGATAAAAAATCAAGTGACGGTAAAATCCAAATGTAAAACTTCAAGAAAGTTAAAAGAATTTCCATTTGTACAAGTAAAATCCAATGAATTACCGTAATTGGAAGAAGATGGCCCATAATAATCAAAAGGCAGAAATCCATGGAATAATTCACAAAAATGTGTACAAGGACAAAAAATAATATTGATAAAAGAAAAATAAGATGTGCTTTTCATTCTACTTCCAAGACATTACTATGAATAAAAAAGATCTGGGAAGAGAAAGGAGAGAAGAAATGATTAAGTTAAATATAAAATATAAAATAAAGGGAAAAAAATAAAAATGACCCAGACAGGAAATGTTAAAGGCGCGAAAATATATATAGGGTAAAATAATATAGGTCAACTGAAATGTACAGGTCATCACTTAAAAAATGTCAGCAAGAGTGGTTAAACGACACTAAAAGGAAAATAAAAAAGGAAAATAAAAATAAATAAATACATATACGATAAATATATAGAAAATAAAGAATAAATGAATAAATAACACAATAAAATATAATATATAATATAAAATAAAATTTATATTTACATACATATATATATACATATACAGATGCATATATATACATATATATGTAAATACATATATATATACATATATATATATACATGTATATATACATATATATATACATATATATATACATGTATATATACATATGTAAATACATATATATATACATGCATATATATATTATATATATATATATATATATATATATATATATATAATCGCTACTTTTTTGTGACAAAGAGCGGAGGTCAGCTTGAAATATAAAAAATACCAATAAAAATAATAAATACAAAAATAAACACCGTTTGTCATGCTTCAAAAAACCCAATGAACTTTAAACCATTATATATATGCATATATATATATATATATATATATATATATACACACATACATATATACACATATATATATACATCTATACACATATATATATACACATATATACATATATACATATATATATATACACATGTATATAAATATATACATATATATGCATATATATACATATATATACGTATACTATATTTACATATATACATATATATATACATGCATATATATACATATATATATACATATATATATATAAATATATATACTAATATGTACATATACATATATATACATATACATATATATATATTCATATATAGAGACGTATATATACATATATATACATATATATACATACACACATAAATATATATATATATATATATATATATATATATATATATATATATATATAATGTATATGCACTTGCAGATCGCCAAGTGTTTCCTGGTCGTAACATATGCTTATATATATTTTAATTCATACAGCTTATTAATTTAGTATTATAGAAACAATATTCTATCTATTATTATATTGAACCTAATATATAGTAGTGAGATCAAACGTTATATATATATATGTATATATATATGTATGTATATGTATATATGCATATATTTATTTATATATCATTTGCATGTTAGAATCGAAACCGAAACATACTTATAAGTCTTAGCTTTTACGCATATATTTAAATATATAAATTAACTTATAATCCCTTTTTGAAATGATTCTATCATCTGGTCGTTGACGAAAATATTCAAGCAAGCACGCACGCCCGGGCGGCTTAGAGACTTTCATAATTGTGTATATCTTTAATATAAAGCTGAACGTCTGTGTGTGTGAGTGTGTGTGTGTTTGCGTGTCTGGTGACGAATATTTTTTTTTAAACTGATTACATATAATGATAGAAGATATATCAAAGATCAGGAATGAGTATATTTGATCTGGCAGAACGGCGGTTCATAAAAATTATGGGGTCTGCATTCGCGCCTTGCCCTCAATGTATGGAAATAAAAAATGAAAAAAAAAACGTTACTAGTGGTTTTGATATATATGTACATAATAATACTTTGATAAGTATGTTTGAACTTTAATAGGGATGGTATAATAAAATTGTGGGTTCTGCGTTCGCGCTTGTACTCCATGGAAATATGGCACAAACTTTTACAAAGACTTTTTATATCTATTTGCGTAAGTATGTTTTGATAATTATGTTTCGGTTTGAAGAAATATGGTATAATAAAATTATTGGATGTTCGTTCGCGCCTGACTTCCATAGAATGGAAATATGTCACAAAGTTTAACAAGGTTTTTTAAAAGGGGTGATGGTCCACAATAACATCTTAATTTTATCTTAATTCACGTTAGTATTAATTTATATTTTGGGTTGAATCATATTGTGTCGAATAATTTCACCTCATAAATTCACGTTCTTATTAAAGTGAAAGCCCAAAAAGAAAGTTGGAACTTTAGACAATTCTCGACACAAATTTTGAAAAATTCTGTTTTTCCTTCTCCACTTGCACGTGCCACTCTTTCGAAAATAGATAAATAGATAAATAATAAAAAATAAGAACGTTACTTGTTATCGTTTCAAGAGAAGAAGAAAATCTTGCTCACGTGATTACGTGTCTTTTTAAAAACATTTACATAAAAATGTTATTTTTATTTATATATCTGTTTAAGCTTTTTTGTCAGTGTACTAGAATTAATTCAGTTGATTACAACCTTTCTGCGTGTTCTTAACATTACAATAGTACAATCCTGAATCCGACGGCGCAATACTACACCGTTCAATACTGTAAAACTGAAATGAAGCTGTTCTGCTTGAAAAGGGGGCCATATTTCTTCTTATTCATATTTATATCGATTCTTTGCTTTCAAAAACTTAAGTAATTTCGTGTTTACTTTTTTAATGCCCCATTTTGTTGTTTCGAATTGTTTTACTAAAGTAAGTAAAGCTTCATTAATTTTCAAAACTGTTTTTGTTTCTTTGTTTTTCGATATTTCGTCGTTTTTTTAGTAAGAGTGTTTAGCAGAAAAGCCAACAAACGACTACCCGAAAAAATAAATATACTAGAAATAAATGTTACCATAGTCAATAAAAGTTCAGTTCATGTTTTTTTTTTGTTTTGAGATAGTTTTTAATGCTCTTTACTTGAAATAATTTCAGCGAACCGAAATTGAAACGAAATTAGAGGCGATAACGACTTAAATGAATTTTTACATAAACTACACATGCCATAATTGAATATTCCTCAATCAAAAAATAACGGAAACATTAAAATATGTTCATAAATATTCCTTACGTTGACGGAACTCTATTTAATTGTTAACACAGAATGTTCAGGTGCCTCTCCTTAAAATTGAAAACGGGCCTCTCCATTTCAAAGTCGCTGCCATTTTTATTTTTTCATACCGGTTCATTTTTTTTTTGTTTTTTGTTTTTTTTTGTTTTTTTTTGTTTTTTTTTTTGGTACAAACTACTTAAAAATACAAACCAATAAAAGTAACTTTTATTGACTATAGTAACATTATTTCTTGTATATTGATATTATTATATATATATATAACTTGTCCTTTTGAAAGGAAACATCAGGCTACGAAAAGAAACAAAGTTTATATAAAAAATATATTTTGGCGAAAATTATCTTTACTTTCATCATATTTTGTTTGGGGTAAAATTTTGGAGTATCAAAACCTATCTCTTTACAACCCCCTCCTTTTCATAACCTGTCATACTTTCATCAATCACAGTCCATTTTCTGTAGGCTGTTTTTGAACACAGTCAACGACGGGTACTTCTGCTAGTATATATATATATATATATATATATATATATATATATATATATGGCAATTAAGCTACACGGAATGTTCTGCATTTAATTTTAGTGAGAATTCGCTATGCTTATGCGAAAAGTTGTGGTTATTGCGCATTTCTATACACGCGCGTGCTATTGAATTTTCTAGTCAGCAAATCAGCTTACTACATTAGAAGGATATCTACACTTCCCATTAAACACACAAAGGGACAGCGGTGACCTTAGGGCGTCCAATAAGTGGCCGCCAATTGGCTGATTATGATAATAGTGGTTACAAATAGGAAGCTTTTAGCCTAACTAGCAAATTCAATAGCATGTGCGTATAGAAAAATGCGCGATAACCACAAGTTTTTACATAACCGTTACAAATCCTCACGAGAATGAAACGCGGTATATTCTCTGTAGCTTAATTGCCATACATATTTTCCAAACTTACTACCTTACTCTACCTATGTATTGAGCGCTGTCGGAGTAAATTCTGAAAATTTACGCATTAAATTATATCTTTGAATATTAATGTGATTAAATGAAATAGTTACACACGCACACACTTTATATATATATATATATATATATATATATATATATATATATATATATATATATATATATATATATAAATATATATATATATATAATTATGTGTCATTGGGATTCATTCTAAGTTGATATTTATTTTATTATAAGTCAAAAGTGATTCATTTTATTCGTATGGCGCCCGACATCATAAATCTTAATTAGTGTTTCTCTTCCATTCAACGTTTTATTTGTTATTCTCCCGTATCGCCCCGCAACACAAATTGTAATTTGAATCTATTCATTAAATGTTTTATTTTGCATTTTTACTATCACTTAGCAACCCAACAAGCTTCGACGATGGTAACTAAATATCATCTGTTTTAATCTGTATGAACCTGCATCCTTGCTTCGTCGTGAGAGGCGCTGTCCGTTGCTGGCACATCGGTTTTTACTGCTTTGGATGAGACGGTCAATTAGAGCGATACATGCCGATCTAGTGTATCATTTTGTTGTTGGCTCACGCTGAGTTTTGAACAGGGATCTTCGTTGAGTTTAAAAGCGCAAGTCTAACAATTCGCATTTTGTCGGTCTGTCTTATTTTTATAATGTCCTATATGTTATTCTGTCACGCTAATGTTTGCCGATTATTCTTGTCGCTCTTAATTTTATAATGGCATTTCCGTTTATAATTAACTTTATTTTGCTATAAGAATTTGTCAGTCTGCTTATATATATATATATATATATATATATATATATATATATATATATATCCTCTCAACCATTTCAGGTGTATGTTTTATAAAATTGGTTCTGTGAACGGAACTACAATCAAAGTTAGCAAACCCAAGTTTTAAGTTCATATTGTTTACCACTTGGTCACTGTCAGGTTAAAGATACAAGTTTGAAAGCTTGTCTGGCAGCTAGTTTCGACTAGTAGTACAAGAGTCCAAACTCTTAGCTTGAGTTAAGAGGGGTTTCTAATGTTAAAGTTCTAGACTATAGCGATGAATGCAGTGTTATATTGCACATGAAAATAAACCGTTACTTAACTTCGAGGCCACAGACCGATGAATTAAACCTCGATTTTTAGTCCAACGGTATGCCATTAATTTTTCTGACATGCAACAGAAACCCACTTTTTTCAATCCATACTATATTAAAAGCAAATTAATTAAAATTTTAATAAGCAGAAAAATATAAATCCAGATGAACCTTAAAAAACAACGAAGTCGTGCCTCTTTGTGGGTATCATTACAAAATATTTGGGGAGAAGGGTTGTCCGAAATTGGGTGAATAAGATTGTCTTCTTTTTATAAACACCTCATCCTGTCTTAGCTTTAAGCTAAACTACAGTATTCAATCGTTTCTAATTGTTTTTATATGCCATGTTACTTTCCATTCTGCGGCTTAAATTGGTCAAATATATTCACGACGTCAGATTCTATATTCCTAACACCCTCCCCTTGACTAATAACATTAGTCAATAATCAAATGATCAGGTCTGGATGTGCTTTAGATTAAGTCTAAAACAAAAAAATATCCATGTTCCGTTATCGTTCAACCCATTAATGAAGCGTACTCGACAATAACTCCTATAGTATTAACGTAGTATTTCTTTGGAACCGAGCGCGCAAATCGATGTGTTTAAGATTTCTAATGTCCACCACATAAAATCAGCTCGGTTTACCGGACTAGACAAATGTAGTTGGTAAAACACGTATAGTATCTTTAATGTGCACTTCCTTTTACAACTCGTCACTTTCTTGAGTGCCTAACAGATTGTGAGGTTCAGCAAGCTGCACTTCAGAATACATTCTTGAAAACACTGGTTGAGACTTCCATAAAAGGGATCATATGGCCAATCAGGAATGCTGATCTCCTTGAAATAATGGTCGATATAATCATAAACCTTAACAGCTAAACAGAATACATGTTACTGACAAAAATTAAATATTACGAACGAGCTTATTAATACCTCTAGGACGCAACAGTGAACAAGTGAGGTAACACAATGAGTTTATTTCTATGCGCAAATTCTAGCATAAACCGTACTTTACCATTTCTATGTTTATCCTTGTAGCCATGTTACTGAGTTGACATTATCCGCCTGATAGCCAGGGCCCCGAACCTTGGATTAACCACTAAGGAGGCCATCCAATCAGCAGGTGCAAAGTGCTGTGGCTGCTTTATTGCCATTTGGTGAATGGATTCTGGATCATGCAGTAGCTTCTGGTGGGGCTTCTCGGTGCCATATTAATGGGCAATTATTATGGCTCTACCTTGTCATAGGTTACAAAAAATTACTTTATTTTTTTTTTTCATCCTTTACTTTCCATCTCTGCACTGCTCTAACTAAGTCTGTCGACCTGTTCCACAAATCCCCAAACGGCACGGAGCAGCTGTTATTGCACAGCATGCATTCGTCTGTTTCAGTCGATGTGTATTAAGTATAAATGCACAAACATAGCATCAAGAAATCATTGAACAGCATGGAAAATTTTATCAAGATGACCAGTGAGCGAATTTAGTCGCAGAAATTAGGAACTCACGATTTCTGAACAATCTTTAATAGCGTGATGCATAATAAGTAATCAACATAATCAGGAAAAAAAGAGACGACTGAGCGGCGTAGACAGTTGTGCAACTTTAACTTTAAACTTGACTTTACAAGCGACTCCGCCACAATTTTCGCATTGTTTATGATCTGATCACTACCCATTCCGATATCCTGGAAATCTTCAGAGCATAGTAACCGGTTTTTCTTCTTACTACAGTAATAATAGATTATCTCCTCTCTAAGATGTTTGATATTGCTTATGTAAGAAGTGGAAGATTGCCTCCGTTGTCAGTGTTCAAGAACTTTGGAAAAAGAACTAACTCACCAAGTTATTTGTGCATATGTCTCTACTGACTATTTAATAACATGTTTGAATCATTAACCAATCCAGGGATGATCCGCCATCTCAAAACTGATAGACTTCTTTCTGACCAACAGTATGGATTTAGACAATAACGTTCTCCTTCGAATATCCTAACGGTCAACTCTGGGCTCATTTACCAAGCAATGAATAAGGAGGATGGAGCTTTTGATATTAAAATACCCTCTCTACCAACTAAAATATGTAACCAGAAACAGTTACACGCGAATTTGTATTTATTTATTTTCCCATGAAATCAAAATGTGACAGCGGGTCGTTTTTAATGTAGGGAAAACCAGCTTCCCAAGAAGGGGCACTCGGGCAGTTGCAAAAGTATAAATTGCCTTAGTATAGTATCCCTATATTAACTAAGGGCAAATTAACTTAAATGTCGCATTAAAACAGATACTACACCTGAATCTTAGACCTAAGGCCCGATACCTTTATACGTGGATTATGTGTGAGTAAATTAGTGAGATATACGTACTCGGTCATTAGTCCAACAAAAAGTAACTCGCTACGAGGTCAGATGTGACTGTTCTATCGGGGTTATATATCGTCCAGTTTACTTGTAGGCGGTGTAACCTTACAGATATTACTCTCTCCATTTGAAAAGGGTGTATTATTAATAGACTGAGGATTATCTATTGATAAATACTGGCGAGGCTGCTTAGCTAAATTCATCAGAATATCTTTCTCTCTGCGCGTTTTTACTATCTTCCATCTTGCCAACCTTGGGGCACATTCAACTGTGGTGAGATGGAAGCAAATATAATCAGGTGGTCTCAGGTTTGTCAATGAAAAATCAGATTTTACAATCAATCCCCAACAGGAGAGTTCTATCACTTTTGTCTATTCACGTAAATTTTGGGTGAGTGCAGCAGTTTGACATAACATTATAAACAATTTAAAAGAAGTTTTAATGTATGAAATTATTAGTGCATAGCTTATTTAAAATAAGCAGATTTTTTTTTATATTATTATGCCAGTTATAATCTATCGTGGATCGTTTGCATCTGATCATTCATGCTTGTCACAGAAATCGAGTTTCCGGGTTTCCCGGGGTTTCATTCATGTGTTCTTGTATGGAAATATCGATTAGAGATCAACACATTCTATCACAGATCTAGCACACGTTATTGATTAGCAGTTGCGCTTATGGCTGATTTTTGTAGCACACTATTCTCTCTGCTCTCAGCTCTTCGGTGTGATGATGCCATTCACTTACGAAGCTTGCCACATAACCCTTATTTATTGATCCCGTTCCTCTCTCTCGCCCTCTCTCTCTCTCTCTCTCTCTCTCTCTCTCTGCTCTTATGTGTTGTGTTCAATCCTGCTCCCTATAAACAGTCGTTATTTATTCATGGAAATCGCTTCAGACGAAGCGTTAAGCCACTTGATGGAAGGACCTAAAAGTACGACAGATCATCACCGTAAGAACATGTGCCTATTGACATTAATCTCATAAAGAGAAAGGCAGTACGAAGGAGGAAATTAGTCAGCCTGACGAGAGTACAACAAGCGTGCAAATTTTGGAAAAAAGAAATTATTGGGGGATGTATTACAATAGGAGGATTTATTACAATGAGATGAGAAAGCAGTGAATTGATGGAAACCACTACATCAACACGGCAAACAAGCTAGAACTAAGAAAGTAGAAAATCCGGTTGACAGTTTAGTATAACACACATTATAATAGTATTTAAAAAAAATAACCTTATTATATCATGGCTATGAACGAGAGAGTAGTTGAAGAGAATAAAAGGTTAGGCCAATCAAATTACACATAGGTTTCTGCATCTTACCATTCAAATAATATACAAATTCACCAGCTCAAATATAATAACAGTACTTAATACTAATTTATTTATTGCGGACTATTATCCTCATCTTTATTAGTTAATTTTTCACGACGTTTCGGCCGACTATTCCTCTGGCCTTCACCAGGTGGTAACCGCGACGGGATAGGAATTAATAGCAATTACTGCTATCCATAGTTGTTGTCGTCTCACTAGTATTTGGCCAAATAAGCCTCTGGCCGGATTTGGCTGGGATTGAAACCCCTATCTTCAGACAATTCTCACTTGGAATCGTCGAGATTCACCATCTCTATCCACTGCCCAACCGGCCCAGAACGGCGATCAAGGTTAGATTTTTTGGTCTTTTAAATCCATATGATATTTAATATCTGGTTGGATCAATACCGAATGTTAAATATATATTTTTAATTGGAATTCATTATTGAGATAAGAATTATTTATTAATTTATTTATTGCGGACTATTATCCTCATCTTTATTAGTTGTTTCGTTAACAAAAATGTATATAGTACTTAATACATTTTATTAAGTAGATTTATAGAGATAGAAGTTCATCTCAGGTTTGAGAAAGTGTTTAGAGAGAAAAAGAGACCTGATTGTTAACGAGCAGGAAGAGCAATGGTTCTAATACAGAAACTTCAAGAAAAACTTGATAAATAAGAAAAAATACATGAGCAAGAGAGCAGACTCCTTCGAGAGAATTGCCAGAAAAAAATGAACAAGCTTACAATTGAAATTTGTCCACTGGTCATCCTTTTCTTTTCCAATCCATTTTTCCCAAACCTAATAGTGCTTCTTTTCTCTGACTTCTGTCCTCTCGAATTTCATCGTCGATTAGTGCACACGTACTTTTTATCGTCCTTTTTTCCTGACCGTGACGTCACTTCGCACAGGGCTCGGCATTTGTATACGACCGCCATATACGCGTCCGCTCTCAGTTACATCATTACATTCATTTGAAATAATTTTTGTTTCATTTTTTTCAAAGGTGAATTACTTAATACATTATGTAATATGTTTTGTATGACTCAGCAACGTTCACATATGGGAAAGCGGTTTATCGTATAATTTTTAGCATTTATGGGATTTTTCTCCAGCTTATAAGGATTAACATACTAAAATATCAGTTGCTAAAACACGTTTGATTTTGTTAAGTTTTTGTTTTTTATTGAATTTATTTTGTTTTTTTTGGGTTTTTTTTTATTTCAAGGTTGTATTACAAAATATTTTTTGTTATTATTTTCTTTTTTTTATTGGTTTCACTTAGCATATAACGCAGCTTTCTTATATGCCTATAATAAAAAAAAGTGTGCCTGTCACTCTGTTTCACCATTGCTTTCCCTCATTCTCGCTATTTGTCTATCTGCAACTATTAATTATTTTTTCTTTGTAACATAAAATTAATGTCTCACCCAATATCTTTTTCTCTCTGGCTCTAAAATATGAGTCCGTCTGTTTGTACGTTCGTTTCTCGCCCTATCTCTGTAATATAAAAACGATGTATCATTCTATTTTTATGTGTGCATATATATATATATATATATATATATATATATATATATATATATATATACTTTTTTCATGACATAAGCGTAGTGGCTTACCCGTTCTCTCTGCATGCATCTATCTATCAATCTATCTATCTATCTATCTATCTATCTATCTATCTATCTATCTATCTATCTATCTATCTCTCTCTCTCTCTATATATATATATATATATATATATATATATATATATATATATATATATATATGTTTTATTTTTATTACCGTATCTTTCTGTTAAGTTGCATTATTGTTTCGGCTACACGGCCGTTTTTTTGGCCGTGTGTAGCGTCCTCAGACTTTTACAGAAACAATAATGTAACTAAACAGAAAGATACGGTAATAAAAAATAAAACGCATATTTGCTCTACGACAGTATTTAGCACTTTCTTCAGTTTTTATTAATTACCATCTTCACTAAATATGTATATATATATATATAGAGAGAGAGAGAGAACGAGAGAGAGAGAGAAAGAGAGAGATATTTAAAAGAAACAAAACAACTTATATGTTCATCAATGTTTCGCCCTTTTTTAAGACTTCTTCGGAAATTGAATGGAAATAAAATATCAGTAAAATATTTGAATAAATATACTTGTTATGAAAAGGGTGTTTTCAGAACGAAAGAGATATTGGTATTCAAAGCGTGTATATCGTTGTAGTAATAGTTTCTTGTTTTGAAATCATATATTTATATAGGTATAAAGATATGATGAAGTTTATGTTGTTTTTGAATAAATATAACCGTTATAATTCTAAATGTGGATGGGTAATTGAATGAAATAAGTGTACGTTTGTTTGATTTATTTACTGATTATATATAGTATGTATTATAGGTAATGTTTTATAGTATAAGTCATTAAATCTGTGTGTAAATGTAAATTCTGTTCTTTTGAAATGGATTTAGGTATTAAAGGCGATAAATTGTAGAAACCTCTGCGCTGTTGATATTTGAGTTTCTGATTCAAGAGGTTTGGTCGATACTTGTTATAAATTTAAGAATTTTTGCTTGTTTGAATGAGAGAATAAAGCATTCAGTAAATTTCTATTTCAAATATGAAACTTTGATCTAGTCCACGTTGTCGTCTTTCACCAATGCAGAGATCGTCTTATAACGATTAGATAACTGTCTGACTGACATAAATGAACTTTTAAAATTAAGATTTAATTCAATGTTATTTCACGCGGTTAATGGTAGCCGAATTTTATTAGGTTTTCGCTAATCGAGCCAGATACGTCTCGTGTTGCGGGGTTCAAGTCGTTCGACTGGTATTAATCGTGACACCCTGCACTGAAGATTCCCGAAAGGATGAAATACTAGTGTCTGTAAGTATATAATTAATGTAGTAAAAACATAATTATGACAGCCCTTTAAGAAATTCGTTTCTCATCGTTAAGCACTTTCAGTTGAATTAAAGTCGGTCAATTTAGCTCTTATGCATAGATCATCGTATAACGATTAGATCACTGTCTGACTGGCGTAAATGAACATTTAAAATTAAGATGTTTAAATTCAACGTTGTTTCACGCGCTTAATGGTACCCGGATTGATTAGGTCTTCGCTAATAAAAACAGAGATGTCTCGTGTTGCGGGGTTCAACTCGTTCGACTGGTATTAATCGTAACACCCTGCACTGAAGATTCCCGAAAGGATGAAACACTAGTGTCTGTAGGTATTTAATTATTATCGTAAAAATAATAATTTTATATGCATATAGTAAGTAATGAAAATACATATAACAATTAAGCTACACATATTTTTCCGCATTTCATTCCCGTAATTTCGTCAGGCTTACTCCTGCCGAATTCTCACGTGACTGAAATTCAGAATATTCTGTGTAGCTTAATTGCCATGTATATTTTCATCGAGCACTGTTTCAGTAAATACTGAAAAATTACATTTTCCTATATTAATTTATGCTATTAAATCAAACAATATGTATATATATATATATATATACATATATATATATAATGTCTCAAGCCATAATTGCAATCATATACTTATATAAATATATATATATATACATACAGAGAGAGAGAGAGGGAGAGAGAGAGAGAGATCCTTCATTTGTCTATTAAGCATTAAGCGAAGGTCACTGTCCCTTTGTTTGTAGACAAAGTAGTCGTTTCAGCACTGTGAAGTGATGGGCAAGTATCGATCCGTAGATTTGTAGGTTGAACTGCCGACTGTGACTCGATTGGTGTAGGTTCGATCCACAGCTGGGGAAAGGTGCTTGTCAAGCCACACTGATTAATTCTGATAGAACGAAACATTACTGCATATATATATATATATATATATATATATATATATATATATATATATAGTCTTATGAGTTTTTAACCTTTAAAACTATACAAAAAATATTTTTTATCATTCGTTAGAAAACAACCTAGTCAGTAAGTCATTTAATCACTTGCAAGCACTGCATCAACTCACTCTCGAATTTACTATAATACCAATAATTTATTTTTCAAGGGATCATCAGTTGTTTACCATGAAACACTGTTTCGGGGATTCAAAAACAAAACAATATATTAAATCATGACTCCCCAGCAGTGTTGATCAAACACCAACACTCTTAAACACAAGAACAAAAAATGTTCCAGTAGTTACCTACTTATAATTAATTCATACTATAAAAATGAATTTCTTACCTGTGCGATTCATCAATTTCCACATTTAAATGGATGCATTTTTTAATTTATCAGTCTTGTATTTATAAGATTAGGATTAATCCATTTAACTACTTATCACCCCCACTATGATTAGTATTTAGTATATTTACATATATATATATATATATATATATATATATATATATATGTGTGTGTGTGTGTGTGCGTGTGTGTTTATATATATATATATATATATATATATATATATATATATATATATATATATATATATATATATATATATATAGATGTAGTTTGTATTACCGGAATTTTTAGTTTGTTTAGTTGGTTAGAAAATAAGATATTATTGGCGTGAGTAGATTAAAAAGAATGTCAGTTTTATGAGAGATGTGTCTGGTGTATATGAGTTTTCTTTTATTGATTTAAAGAACAAGTATATTTTCAAATATTTTATTAGAATTTTCTTTCTTCATTTTCATCATCTAAAATATATATGATTTGAAATAAAGAAAACGTTGATAGAAATATAACTTTAATGTCGTTATTTTTCCTTATTCATCGCACCATCTCGGCGGAATATAATTTTCTTATACACACACACACACACACACACACACACACACACACACACACACACACACATATATATATATATATATATATATATATATATATATAAAATATAACACGGAAATTATTCGACAATTATGTAATTTCCGTGTTATATTTTTATGTTATTGCTCTGTTTACCACATTGAGCTCTCATACCCGGATTTCCTCCTGGAATTATTCCATTATAACACTATGTATATATATATATATATATATATATATATATATATATATATATATAGTACTTGCTCTCTACAATTAAAAAATGTTGCATGTCTATCTTTCAATCTTAATAAAATGTAGTGTGTCCTCTGTCTTTCTTCTGCCTCTTTGCTTTTTACCACCCTTTCTGTACACACACACACACACACACACACACACACACATATATATATATATATATATATATATATATATATATATATATAATGTATTTAAATGAATTAGATTACAGGTTAGTCAATCTAGTGGTTTCAAGCGATAATGAAAATATAAATGGCATCCAAATACAGAGGTAATCCATGAAAAAAGTATCAATATATAGCAACTATATTTTATTATTGCCTTTAGCTGAATTTAACTTCAATCTGACAATTTGTAGTTACAATTTTCCAACGGAATATACTTCTGCTTTCTGAAACTACTAAAATTGAAACGTTTTAATTTTCGCAAAGTATTGTTGCCGATTTGCTTTGGATGCATTACCAGAAACTTTTCTTTTTTTCCTACACTTTACCATATGAAACTTTACTATACTGTCATACTTTTTTTCCAAGATTAAGTCTGTATTTGGATACCAATTATATAATTCAGAATGTATAATATATATAAATTTATATATGAATGTATAATATATTATATATGTATAATATATGAATGTATAATATATATAAATTCAGAATGTGACAGATTGTATATAATAAATTCAACTGCCAAACATCGTCGCAGCCCACAAGAGCCATGACAGTCAACGACCCGGAAGTCGAAGACTCGAATTTCGCCCTCATTCAAATTCGGATGTATCTAACTGATGAGCCCAAATTACGGCGAAACTCGAATCTTGTACTTCCAGTTAATTGACTTCCATGGCTCATGTGGGCTGCAACGTTGTTTAGCTATGGAATTTATTACATTGCACGATAATGTAAAAGCCCTATTTTCGTTATGTTCATTCTTGTTCTCCCTATCGGAGCAGGGAATAGAAATCAAATTTTAAGTTCAGACAACTTACGAGAACGCTCGAAACATGGTCCAATTACTGAATCATTCAGCTTACTAATGTATAATGCCTCTATAACAGAATAGAGTTTAGCCCCTTTTGGGGATTAAGGGTTGTATGGTGTTTGCATACGAGAATAACCTTGATGCTTTTCTAATCAAAATTCGTTGACGAATTATAAAGTCCCGAATTGGGTGCTAAACTTGATGAAACAGGTTTTTTAGAATTCGACTTTTTTTTCATTAAAGATACATCCTTTATACGAGCTAAAATTGTTAGCTTAGCCTGTTGCAGATTAAATAAAGCTGACATGAAACCAACAGACAGCTTTGCCCGATCGTAAAATACGCTTAAACATATTTCAATTCAAGTAGATTTTGTATTTATTATGTGAGCCAATTCTCTGTTGAATATTATCTTGTTCGTTGTATATAGTACTGGTTTCATAAGTGAAAAGGACTGACTTGAATGCAATCAGCTAGAACAGAAGCAAAGGCTTTTAGAGCTTTACCATCGTCTTCTACAGATGTAGCTATCGAAAGATAGAAAAGAAAAAAATATCAAACGAGTTGAAAAATTAATTGAATTCGCGCATGCGCAGAAAGTAGTAAAATATGTTGGCAAAGTCCAAATAAACAGTTTGCATTTCAACTTGCTGATATATGTCTGCACGCTTCATTCATCCATTAACACTAAAATGTTCCTCGTTATAAATCATCTTTGCTTTATGATTACTGTTTTCTGTTGATATCAGTGTTATGTGACTAGACGTTTTAATGTATCAATTAAATATTTACACACACAGATATTTACACACACAGAGATATCTGCTGCTTCATTTATATACATTAGTCTACATGTTTCGTCAAAAAATGACGGAAGATAAATGATTCGTCAGTGTTCGAATTAATAGTCATATAAAATCAGACTGACGGGATTAAATATATTTTCATGCATTAACTATTATAATTATTATTATGCGAGTTATTGTTGCTACACTGTTCATTAGTATAATAATAATAATGATAATAATGATAATAATAATAGTAATTATAATAATAATAATAATAATAATAATAATAATAATAATAACGACTACAAGAAAATGGTAATAACAATAATTACATTATCAATAAACATAATAAGATTAACAACAAAAATAATAACAATAGTATAATAAAAAATATTATTTGGTCTTCGGGCAGAGATCAAACTGTAGTGTCTGTTCTGATACTAAACTTATTTTTCTTTTTTAGTTATTGGAGGAGAAATCCTTTGCGACTTCGAAAATTTTTTATTTTTGTTCCTTTTCTTTACATTAAAAATGACCCTGGCGTCTAACTTTGCCATCGTAGGGAGGCAAAGTAAATAGGAACAATAATAACACCAAATAATATAACAAAACCATAATAATATTATTAATAAGAATAGTAAACTGAAAATAATAAGATTAATGAAAACAACAAATATAAATATCTATGAAAGTGAAAATGTATGTGTATGTATGTCTGTGTACATTTCCCTACTCTGTTAATTTTCGGTCTAGAGACTCAAGATTTTACACAAGGGGTATTGAGAGTTCGAAAAATCATTTTAATTGGTTGTCGGTCAGAGATGTATCTGTCTAAGGGTCAACGTTCAACGATATGACCTTGGAAAACTCTATGAAAGTCCTCCGCCAATTTTGGATCTAAATACTTGAAATTTTAAATTTAAGTTACTTGGACATGGACCAAGCTTTATCGTTTGATTTGAACCCAAAAAAGTACATGTTAAAGGATAACATAGGAGTAAAAGAAAAAAAATTACCACTGCGATCTCTACAAAATTAGTTAGTCAATTTCTGGTTTAAACATTTAGAATTTTATATAAAGGATATTCAAAGTAAGGGCAAGCTTTTTAGTCGATTTGGATCGAAAATTTGAGCTGCCAAGGGATCAAAGTTCAAAAGATTTGGCATTTGCAGTGTTTAGCATAGTACGCAGCCAATTATGGGTCTAAACATTTGAAATTTATACATAACGGGTTCAGATATGCGGCAAGCATTTTACTCAGTTTTGAGGCGTAAATTTGGCTACCAAAAGGTAAACGTTGAAAGAGTAGACTTTTGCAGATTCTACCAAATTTCTCCGCCAATTTTGGGTGTAAAGACTGGAATTTTAAGTGTAGAGAACCTGGATATGGGTAAAAGTTTGTATTTTTATTTTAGACCAAAGTAATAAATGTTAACGGGTCAAAATCAAGGTCAAAGTTAAAAAAAATTGATCCCTGCGGTGTCTACGAAAGTACTAAGACAAATTTTGGTCTAAACATTTGGAATCTTGCATAAAGTGCATTCACACATAGGGCAAGTTATGAACAGAAAATAGGGCTCGAGAAAAGCCGAGACTAACTGCTAGTATAATAATAATAATAATAATAATAATAATAATAATAATAATAATAATAATAATAATAATGTTTCTGGTTATCCTATGGGGAAAACGGCTAGTGTTCCTTTTATTTATTTTCGAGAATTTTTTTCTGAATTTATTTCAGATAGCATAAGTTTCCTGTTTTCAAAAATGTGTTCGTTTGCTTTCTGTAGCTATTAAACATATTTTCTTTCTATTAAAAAATGTTTAGTTACATATGTTACTTAACATTCAATAATATCATTAGAGACTGAATTTATTCTAGAATTCTTTCGGGTTCTTTATTCTCTAAATATTTTAGGTGTTACTTTTGACAGTATGTTCTACAAACAGGATTTTATAATATCATCAGTTTTTTTTTATTTAAATAAAATGAGGTTACTGATCTGAGATCTTTTTGTTTGAATTTGATTGAATGGGAAGCACATAAACAAATTGATATTTGCCCCACCCTTATTTGCATAGGACGTATTTTACACGACCGACTAAAGAATACTATGTATTTCAACTCAAATCCATAACCTCCAAATTAAAATTATTATTTTGATATTTAAATTCAGTAATAACGCAGTAGAAAGATCTACATGCGTTTTTAGTAAGACGCGGTGGCATAACTAGGTAAAATCCACTTCTAAATGAAATACTCCTAGAGGTGGGAAATGCTCGTCTGATCTCCGATCACTGCCCCCCCTTGCTAATCTTTCACGAAAATCGCCCGTCTAGCTGAAACCACTGTCAGCAATTTTCCCCACTCTTTATCTGTGCCTAAATCAAAGCGCAGATTACATGAACAAAGCTTCTTTTTTAGAAGTGCACGCCTGTGGAACTCTATGTCGTTTGCCTGTTTCCCACCTAATTACAACTTGGATGTCTTAAAATCCAAGATAAACATTTTCCTGATAAATCGCCCCCTTAATAAGACATTTTATCCGATATCCATTACTAACGATTACTACAATATTGATCCATTGATGATTGTAGATGCAATAACCCTTATCCCCGAGTGGCCTCCGAGCCTTGATAAGTGGTGACTCCCGTGTAAAAAAAAAGTTGAAGATTAACTTCTCAGTGCGGGTGACCATCAAAATATTATCAAGAATTTATTGAAACGTCTATTCAATCATGATAAATGAGATCATGCTAAGTCCAGATTAAATAAAGTTTTGTTCTAGTTTTGCAGATTCCCGAGTTCAGCCAATTGTGGTATGGTCCGAAACATAGTGATAATAACATTCAAGGCGAAAACTATTTAAATAATACAAATAATATCAATCACAACATCAAACAGTCAGAAATAACGTATATTTTATTAAATTATATAATTTCAGCGTTAATTATGTCGAGAAATCTAGCCGTCTCCAGACAGCGGTTGATTTATATTACGTTTCGGAAATTCTGCATCATATATGTTGAGGCCAGTATGCTCCGTTTATGTGCTTCTCATCCTCATTTAGTAAATGGATGGTAGTGATTGAAAAGCAAAGGTCGGATAACAAAGACAAAACATACCAATCTATGATAACAAATAAACGTATATTTATTTACATTAAAATACACGAGAAAGAATAAAATACATGAGAAAAGATGTTCATTTAGAAGAGAGTAGCGGTTAGTATTGGATGATAGGCTAACGGGTTAGTCAGGAGATCATCTTAACTTGTCGACAGTCCAGCGGAAAAGAGATATATACAGAACAGATATGCGACGTGGCTTTATCGCCCTCTGGTTACCAGAGTTAAAGGGCTATAATTGAATTAGCCTGGGAATTTCAATTCACACAGTACTCCCTTCCCGGTTAGCTGGAAGCTAGAGAGAGGAAAATAAAATTGGAGAAAAAAACATGCATATATATATGTGCGTGTCTGCTGTGTACTGAACGAGAAAGGATTTGTTTTTTTTTTAATTTTTACTAAGCGTCAATCTGAAAAGAAGTTGCAACTTTAAAGGATATGAGGCAAAAAGTGTTCAAAACTTTGTATACCTATATACAGGAAACACGGTGTGAGTTATGAGTGCGAGTGTTGCGGTCATAGACTGTATTGCCGTGGAGTCTATGATAACGCACAAGGGTCAACACAGTGGAAGTTGGTTAGCGTTGGCCGCGAATATGTCGATTATATTGAATATCTATTTATTTTACTATACTAGCGGGATTCGTAAAAAAGTAAACTACGGTTGTTATTGGTAACCGATGCCGTCCCTGAACAATTACAGATACTGGCGGCCGTGGCCGAAATGAAATAATTTGGCTTTCACTGGCGATTAGTGCTGGTTTGAAATGATAACCTACGCGTATTAGTTGTTACTGAATCTAAAAAAAAAAAACAATTAAGAGAATGCGTAAATTAGTATGAATTAATACAATTACAAAAGATGTTCTACTAGAATAATAATGGAAAGTAAAAGTTAAGGAATCTCACGGTATATGGACTCTTTAGAATGATCGACACCAGTGCTAGACATCCCAGCTGTTTCCGTTTGTTATTTTTTTAAAATATTCAGCTTCTTTTTAACTCTTCCACCAATAGAATTAAATTCAAGATTCATGTAGTTTTTTTTAACAAAACAATTACGACCTTTATTACTTCATTTATTGAGTATTGTGATGTTAAGAAGAACGGCGTTAGGAATAAGCATCCCAACTTTTTATTGTTAAGAACGGCTTTCGGAATGGAGATCACCCACCTCCCATGTTAAGAAGGCGTTCGGAATAGACACCCTTAACGTCCCCATATAAAGAATGGCTTTCGGTGTAGACGAACCTTCTTTTTTTGGCGGGGGGTAGCTGGAGTAATTCCCGAAAATTTAACCGTGGTATATATTGCCACACTGGTTTAAAAAATGCGGTTTGCAGTGTCTGGAGGAGAGATGTAGATTTGTTTATCGTGTGAGCGTACAAACATGGCAGCCAGTAAATTACAGTGCATAATACATGTCTTTATATTTCTTTAAGTACTTATCTCCGCAAAGTTTTAATAAAATTTTATTAATCAGCGTAGTCTAAAACATTTACAGGTCGTCATTTTAAAGAAAATTGTGAAGGTGCGCCTAATGTATAAATTTACCCCCATCGACCCCCACTTTAAAAAATGATAACGTGTGCGCAATTTCGATAATCAGCTTGAAAAACAAAATTAAATCAAATATTTCACAGAATTTAAAATTGGTGAAAACACAAGTATATAATAAACGTTTCCGTATGCAATAAAATCTACGTTAAAACTGTAACATGGTGAATCCGTGTTAAATATTTAATCTTCAACCAGAATAGTAATTGCCACAAAAATGCAAAAGAAAACACGTTTTTAATTTAGGGCAGGTTTTATTGGGGGTGCATTTTCGGTATTTTGTACATGTTTACATTCCCAACCCATTACTGTATTTAATTTTTTGAGTGTTCCGAACGTGCAAGCTCAGACGGGGAAGAAGTTATGTATGTAAAGTATTGTTTTTCTTTTTTACTTGTGCACGTTTGTTTTATCAAAGAAGGTTATCAGAATGTAATTTTCTTCTTATAAGCGGTTAGTATGTTTGTATTTCTGTTTTTTTTTAGGCCCTATGTCTGATATGGAAAGCGACGCCATTTTTGTAAACTTTTATAAGTGTTCGTTAGCGGAAGATAGCTACGTAGCCGTTGTTTATGAATAGGAAATCGGAAAAAATATGTTATGTCAATGCATGTCTTCGCAGGTTATGGAGGGTGTAATCAAACTATAGTTAGAAAATGTAGAATTAAACCCGGTGAAAAATGGTAGCTATGAGAGCAGGAAATATTGACAGAGAAAAATAGGCACTTCTTCCTCTGAAGATGTGGCGATTGTGATTGTGTTGCTCATCGGATAGGATTTTTTTTATCACGAGTGAATGTGGCAGAAATATTGGTCTAATCTATATAATATACTGTCGTATCGGAGTAGATATATTGAATTTGTATTTTGTATTGTACGATATTTTTGGTCCAGAAATGAATTTCTGCAGTCAAAGTATTATATAGAGAGATTAGAAAGTGCAAATAAATGTCACGAATTGAGAGGATTATTTTACATTTAAAGTTAATTTCGATTATATTACATGAAAGTATGACAACGTCACTATTTACTGTATATCTTAAAAATGTTTTAAACGCAGTCTTCAATATTTAAAACTATGCTAAGAGCTATATCTTAAATATTTTATAGAAAATAGGACTTGGCTATTTTTCGATGTGGTCAATGATTACAAAAATTTAGGAAAATATGTTAACATAATTTACTTAGAAATATATTTTAACATCGTTATTTTCAATATTTTAAGAAAGTAACAAAGGTTCATATTACTCGTCACTAGGAAGGTTTCAGGATATTACAAAAATATGAGGATATTGCGATTGTCAGTATTTTTTCATAATTTGCTATAGTCAGTTACTGTATCATTTCTTGAAATCTGAAGTTGGTCACTCGCCAATGCTCACTGGCGTGAGTAGAAGAAAAGGTACATAGGACTATAATCGAATTTGGAAATGGTTGGCTCACAAGATGTCAACAATCTGACATGGTTATTCGTTATCTCGGCAAACTTCATGCCAACATCTGAAAATAAATATATCCAGTGTATAATCTGTCATCGTCTTTAGCATTGCTTTATTATCGAAGAAAAAATTTCAACACTAACTGGAACTTAAAGTTTCTGTATTTATTTTTTTAATCTGTCTATTAATCTCTCTTCCTTTCTCTTTCTAAATATATATGTACATATATATATATATATATACATATACATGCATTGATATAAATGTATATATATGCATACATTAATATATATGTTTATATACATATAATTATATATATATAGGTATGCACACATATATTTATATATATATGTATATATATATATATATACATTTATAATGTGTATATATATACATGCATTTATATATATATAGATAGATGTATGTATACATAGATAGATTTATATATATATATATATATATATATATGCATATACATACATACATTTAATATATATATGTGTGTGTACGGATACATATATTTATATACATATATATGTATATATATATTTATACAGACATTTATATTTATATATATGTATATAATTAGGTACAATATATATATATATTGATACATTTATATATATATATGAATATATATACATTTATATATATATACATACGTTTATATATATATATATATATATATATATATATATATATATATATACGGATGTTATATATAGAGAGAGATAGATAGATAGATAGATAGATAGATAGATAGATAGATAGATCCAGCTAATTACTTCAGCAGCTTACCAGTTTCTATTCTGTGATAAGAAAGGCATTCCATTCTTTTTAACTCTGCGGAATCGAGCTTTTTTTAACTTCTTTAGGAAATTATAAACATCAATACGTTTATTGGACTGAAGCTTACTTTCGCATTTACCTAGTAAACTTACCCTATTATTTACGTGATATATATATATATATATGCATATATATATGTGTATATATACATTTATATATACACATATAGATATATACATATATATACATATATATAAACATATACATATATATATATAGACATATATACATATATATATATGTATATATATGTATGTATATATATATATATATATATATATATATATATATATATATATATATATATATATATACTCGGGTTTTTTATTCAAAAGTAATGGACTAATTAATTCAACGAGGTCTTTAGATAGTGCTCAATAAAAAGAGCTGATAATACTTGTTTATTGTTATATAAACATGGTCACATCCTGCTGCTACAAATAGCCACTTGTTTCAATCAAACAACAGATATCATCAGGCAGCGATTTGACTATTCAAAAGTTCAATGAATAACCTTATTAGATTATTCATTGAATCTTTGAATAGTCAAGTCACTGCCTGATGATATCTGTTGTTTGACTGGCTATTCGTAGCAGCAGGATGTGATCATGTTTTTATAACAATAAACAAGTATATATATATATATATATATATATATATATATATATATATATATATATATATATATATACATATTGGCATTATTTTGAAGCTGTTTCCACGGCATGTGTGTACATGTTTTGAAACATAGGTGTCTGCTATCTGCAATTTTGATGTTGCTCTTATGTAAGGTCACTCTATTACTGAAATTTTTGGTGGCGCCTATGTAGGATTTGTTGCATATTGTGCATCTTAGTGCATATACTACATTTCTGGATGTGCAATTTAGACCATTTTTTATTTTGAATGTTTATGTTGGGGTTTTGAATGTGTATGTGTTACCTTCTATTATTATGTCAGATACTCCACATCGCGGTTTCTTGCATTTTCTAACCCCTTTTGTCGTATGTGGAACGAGTTTTGAGGAAATTAGGATGTGTTTTAAGTTTTTGGGTTGGTGCTTGCTTTTTATTATTTTTGTTGTTTTAAGTATGCAGTTTAGTTTGTCGTTCTGATTGAGGAGGATAAGGTTTTTTGCTATCTGTGTGAATAGTTCTGGGTTGTTTGTGTTGTGTGTAGAGACGTATGCTAAAATTTGTTCTTTGTTGTTTTCTTTTGGGGTTCTTAGTTGGTCTATTGGATTTTTTTTCAGCCAGTTCAATACCTTTCTGTATTAGTGGTAGTGGATATCTGCTTTTCCGCAGTGTTATTTGTAGTTCATTCAGTCTAGTCGAACGGAGGTGTCTGTCTGTTACTATGGTGCAGACTCTACGTGCTAGGGAGTAGGGTATTGATTTTAGACAGTTTTTAGGATGGTGGCTTTTTAAGGGGAGGTATTGTTGAAGTGGAGGTATTGGTTTGTCGGAGATGTCTATGATTATGTTGTTGTTTTTTATGGTTACTAAGATGTCTATGAAGGGTAGTTCTGTGGGGCTTTGTTCTAGTGTGAAGTTATTTTTGGGTGTAGATTTTGTAGCAAAGTGTGGAGTTCTTTGATACTCCCCATGAGGTTCTTCAGAGGATAAAGCAGTCGTCTAGGTATCTTTTCCAAGATTTTATGAAGAGAGTTTTTATATTGTGGCCGTACTTTTGCTCTATCCTTTCATAAAGGGTCTCTCCTAGGAAGGCGAGTGTAAGGATGGCATATGTCGGTGCCATTTTGGTACCCATTGCTGTGCCTAGTATTTGGATGTAGTTGTCCTTATTGAATTGGAAGGAGTTGTTATTGAGGATTATGTCGATGCTATCAATCACGAATTGTTTATTGAATCTGGGGTGTAAAGTCTGTGTATGTTTGTCTATCAAATATGCGATAGATTCTTTTCCTAGATTGTGTGGGATATGTCTATATAGGCTGCTAACATCGAATGTGGCTAGTATAGTCCTATCGTCTACTGTTTGTGGAAGGGAGCTAAGGAAGTGTGTGTTATTTCTTACAAAATTTCTGACTAGATTGGTGAAGGGACGTAGTAGTATATCTATTAGGCTGCTAAGTTTGCATGTTGGGCATGATGGTCCTGCTACTATGGGTCTGAATGTGAGGTCGTTGGGGTTTGGGGTGCTTATGTATTCCGACTTCTGTATGTTGATGGCATGTCTTACCTGGTTAGATTTGTGTGGAAACAGCTTCAAAATAATGCCAATCTTCCAAACAGACAATTATTTTTATTTACTTACACTGGAAAAAAAACTTCATCACCAGATTCACTCCTGAACTGAACAGAGCCTAATATCATCACACAAAAACATTAAATGCAAGGTACACTCGCATGCACATCCATACACATATATACACACCCACACATAAATCAGAACTGACACATTAAAACACGCACAGACATAACACCCCTATCTCTAATACAACACACTGAACAATACCAACCCTACTTAACCTCGAAACCAACAACACTAGGAAACACCTAGAACCATAGTATAATATCTGTTCCAACACCTCGCTCCCTCCTCAGTCAGTGGAGAAGAACTCCCTCATGAAACAACTATCATCCCTTCTATCATCCACCTCCCATACCTATACCCCCTCCTTTGCCCCCCTCTGGGGAACAAAATCTCCCCCACACTAGGACCCGATCCTGGGTCTGGCCATACCCACATGGGGAGAAAAATACATAGAAACATTAAAAACTCCCCTATACATATTTTAAATACACCCCTCTTTCTAAACAAACATAATATAAGGAATGCCTGAAAAGACTACAACAAAAATCACAATACTAAAATCCAAGAATCCAAAAAATAAATATCAAAATAGAATGAAAGCAACCCCAACCCTTATTTCAGAAGAGCCGCCCCCCTCCTTACACATACACATTAGTAACGACTTGGGATCACAGTCACCTTCCTAAGGAAGAAAATAACCTCATAATACTATAAAACAGTATACACATTCTCAAACCAATAAAAGCAAAAAGACACACACACACGCACACACACACGCACACAAACACCCAAACACCCAAACACACACACACACACACACACACACACACACACACACACACACACACACACACCCTAACCCACCCTAAAGGAAAAGAAAAAAAAACACTAGCAGAAACAGAGAGTGACTATAACCAGGTCAGCGGCCTGGAAAAGCCCAATATAAGAGTAACAAAAATTGAATATGCCAATGAATAAGAAACACTTACAAGCCTCCACCCCTTGGAAACACTTCAAATGAACTATGAAAATTGCCATTTTTACATCTCCAACACATTTGAAAATAATTTCTGACAAGGACGCTTCAAAGAACGTCTGAAACGCGCGTAAAAACGATTTCAATGACTTAAAAACATTATTACAATGATCCAAACATAATTCTCAATGAATAACCAAGACACGGAATAATAAAATAATGTTAAAAAAATACACACTGTTGGTGACTACTCCCTTATTTAAATATACATCTTTCTTTCGTTGGAATTTCTTAACCCATTTATATATATATATATATATATATATATATATATATATATATATTTACTTTTATATACGTATATCTATATACACACACACGTATATATATATGTATATGTATATATATATATATATAAATATATATATATATATTAATGTTAACTATTTTAAGTTACAGTTTTCTGTCTTTCAAGCAGTGCACTTTCCGAAGAAATACCGAGCCGACGAACCCAACTATTATGTTCACGCACGCACACACAGGCACACACACACGCATGCAAACTTCTTCACACACACACGTATATATATATATTTATATATAAATGTATATAACTATATATATATATATATATGTATATATATGTATATATATATATATATATGATTTATGTATATATGTGTGTGTATTTCGGTTTTTGTTTATTTTTGGTAAAATATGTTTTTAAATATATATTTCCTCTTTGTGTATACCACTTCGTTTGCTTAGATAAAACAACAGAATATATACACGATGCTAAGTCTTTTATGAATTATCATTTTCAGTTTCCGATAATATATTATGTATTTTTTTTTCTAAGCCAAACAATCTATTTTTTCTGTAAGTTCTATACGCTAAAAGTCGGCATTGACATAATACTAACAAACCGAGTGTTTTTACGTAAATAATAAATCTGTAAAATAGTAAACCAAAATATTAATACGTTTAAGGGGATGTGTTTCATGAAAAATAAGTATTTGGACGGTGGAATGTAGTTATACTGTTACACACACACATACACACACATATATATATATATACATATATATATATATGTATGTAAATATGTGTGCGTGTATATATATACACACACATATATATATATATATGTATGTAAAATATGTGTGCGTATATATATATATATATATATATATATATATATATATATATATATATTTAGCGCACACTGAAGAAATCATTACTTTCTAATTATTATTTAGCTAATGCTGTTCCAAAAAATTACTGTATACAGGATTCTTCAGATATTGTCTATTTTACCGGTATTTTCGTCCTCAACTTTATTTTGATTTTTTTTTCTTTTCTCATTCGACTTTTCTATATGTATATTTTGTTGTTGTGTGCAAGAAAAGTGATTTTATATTATGCCACTTTTCTTTTCATTGATCAGAGACTCTTGGTAGCGTTACTTCCGTCAGCATTCTCTTCATTTCCGACGTCGGAAAAGTTTTTTTTTTTATTTTAAAACGAAATGTATAAAAGTGGAAAACTCGAAAATTAATAAATAATAAACTAAAAATCATTCACAAGTAACAAACTATAGTTCTTTTTTTTTTACTGTGGATTTGTAACCAACGATTTCGATGTACTTCTATTTTTCTGAACTATATACATATCTATGTATCAATTTATCTATCTGTCTATCAATCTATCTATTTATTTACACACACATACATATATATATATATATGTTTTTATACATAGGTTTTACTACTTATCAATGCCTTTAGGCCACTCGAGAATAAGGTCTATTGATGGGATAAGATTGTAGTAGTCGTTATTAATGGAAATTTGGTACATTGATTACTTGGATGGTTCATTAAATATTTGTTTATGTTGGACTTGAAGACAACCAAGTTGTAATCAGCTGGGAAACAGTCAAACGGAATAGAGTTCCACGGGTGTGCGGTCCCAAGAAAGAAGCATTGTTCATGGAATCTAAGTTTCGATTTAAACGCAGTTAAAAATCGGGGGTAATTATTGACAGTGGTTTCATCTAGACGGGTGTGTTTCGAGAAAGATTTGCGAGGCGGGGAGATTGGAGCTCAGATGAGCACTTGCCGTGGAAATAACGATAAAACAAAGACCTGTTCGCATCGTCTCTTCTGTGGAATAGAGGTTGCAGGGAAGAGAAAAGGGCATCCCCCACTTATTTACGAAGTCTATTTTGTACTCTGTCAAGGCAGGACAAGCTGCTTCTAACAGCTCCTGCCCAGATGTGGAAACAATACTCCATCCTAGGACGTATTTGGCTTTTATATAGATAGATAATTGCATCAGCAGTGAGATATCTACTGGAGTGATAGAAAGATCCCACCATTTTTCCAGCAACCTTGGCAACGGATTTAATGTACGTGTTCCATTTTAGATTAGGAGTAAAGATCAAATCCAGAAACTTGTCAAAACAAGAAGCTTCTCCATGTGTATGTGTGTGGGGGTGTGGACGTGTGTGTGTGTGTGTGTGTGTAAAAATAATTAAAAATGAACACTTTAGAGTGAAATGAAATAGGTCTGTCACTTAAGCTGAGGAAATAGGTATGTCACTTAAGCTAAGGATTCAAAAAAAAAACTGAAACACAAGCGTATATGGGTATTAAAATTTTTTAGTAATAATTATATGTGTGTGTGCACGTGTGTGTGTGTTTGTGTGTGTGTGTGTGTAAAGAATTAGAGGCACACTTATTAATCAGAGTATAGCAACCTCTTAGTCAAAATTTTACAATATTGATCTGGTTAGTTAAGTAGCAGAAAGGTGCATAAATCAGTTCCAGCTGTTTTGTTATTAATGAACTCAATAAAAGGTTCTTCAGCGGAGCAATAATGAGACCTCCCCCACGAAAATACCGAAACACTTGAGATCACCGATACCAATTTTCCCTTTTCATCCCCCTTGACTGATATTTTATTAACTGACTTGCTCCTGCTCTAGTTTTTCATTTGACGTTGATCAACATAGTTATTAATGGCATAGCGCGGTGCCTGGACACTACAGAGGTTGCACATGTAGTGCATCTCCTCCTTTATGACATATCAATACGTGACGCTGCAGGAAGTTTCGATGTGTGTCCTAGCACCGTCTTAAGAGCAATCAGATAATGTCTAAAGGCCACTTATTCCAGGAGAGGTGCACAGTACTGTAGAAATCCTTAAACCAGCAACAGGATCGGTGTTTTCGCCTTTGTGCAAGGAGGAACACATCGATTGGCATTTGCCATAAACCACCAGAACTTGTAACTACGCCACCAAAAACAAGTGTGTTAAAGGATAAATTTTAATATGTAAATATTTAAAGCAAAAACAATAAATACATAAGTTACATTAAATAAAAGGGGCGGCGCAATATATGTAGGATGAAAGACATATAATTCTCTCATCGCTATGGTAGCGATTTTAAAATACAAAATCAACGTTTCAGTATTGCTAAAAGTTACAACATATATTCTATTTAAATTGTGCAAAAGCTAGACAAGACTTCGTAAGCGGTAAAATGCAAGAATGTTGATTATGTATTAACGGGTTTGAACCTCGCCAAAAATGTAGGCATGCTAAGGACGGCTAATAGTTCGATACACGATAACTTTTATGCATGTAAAAATATTAAAATGTGTAAGTATTTGAAAATAAATAAATATTTACATACAGATACTCATTACACACACACACACACACACACACACACACACACACACACACACATATATATATATATATATATTTGAGGTACCATGCAACGCGTTGTTGTGGCTCAATTTGGCACAATGGAACAAATTTCAAAAGGAGAAATTGCATGTTTCTAATATGCTTATACACATTTTTTGTTGTTCCATTTTGTTGCGGATACACATTTTTTGTTGTTCCATTTTGTAAGTTAATATAGAGAGTTTCTAGTTTGCTAACTCTTGCACACGCTACAGTAATTTGTCCATGTGAGAAACAGCCAGCGTGTAGCGCTAAGCCACACAATTGTGAAGATTGTCCCTGAGCTTTGTTGATGACGATTACACACGACAGTCGAATTGAAAATTTCAATTACCAAAAGTGAAAAAAGCGTATGTGATTGAATCATAGGAATGGGGGGCTTGAAGATATATTCACCCGTGAAAGGTCCTGTTAAGATTCTTTTTTCTATGATGTTGTATTTAATGCAAGATATGTGCCATTGCAAAGTTTGGATTGGTTTATGTTTCGCAACATGATAATTAGTGCGCCAATTTTCGATTGCAATACATTTGATAGCATCCCTGGCAAATCTAGTTAATTCAAAAACTCTGTTGCATAATTAACCACTTCATCTGCTTCCACAACAGTGTCGATGGGTTTGTATGTGACTACCTAACTTGGAATTTTAAGCTGAATAATGTCGTTAAGTAGATGGTCGTCCTTTTATTGAGCTGCACGAATAGCTCATTCACTCAGCCAACTTGAATTTTTATCATTAATTTGAATATCTGGAAACAATTTTTTTACTAGCTCTTTTTTTTTTTGATGTAACTAAATTACAGAAGTTTATCTCGGATCAACCGGCATTTTTCAGTATCCAATTTCCCATAAGTGATGCGAAAATTTCTGTGCAGATCGACCGTTCTGCAACTGGACTCGCATATTTTGAGTTGAGTTTAATGCCTTGACATGGTACCAAAAAGTAGACAATTTAAGGAAATCTCCTGCAAGCAATATTGCTGCATTCCCAATGGGTCTTACATTGCTACGACTAAGAGCCTCAAACAAAAAGTTTGTATTTCTGCAGTATTTTTCCCATGCTGGATTTTTTGGAGATATTGAACTTTGGAGTTTAGAAAATTGAATGAATTAGTAGTTCTTCCACCTGGTAGTAAGGTTGCAGTTATTCTGTATGCAGCAAGAGCTAAGGCTATGTCATGTTGTCATCGAATGGCTGCCAAAATCAATTTAATTACAAAGGTGTTCACAGTTATTCCTGGTGCTGTCACAGATAGCAATAATGTCCAATAACTCTTAGTCTCGCCGTAAGTAAATTGGGTGACTAAAACAGGATTCATTCATGTTTTGACAATGCCTTATTAACTGTAATTAACTTAGTTGTTTAATATAGGAGTGTTTCATATTTTGACAATAGCGTATTCACTGAACTTAATTTAGGAGACTAAAACAGGATGTATGATTAGAGATGGATATATAGAGAGGAAGATAGACAGATAGAGTTAGAAAAAGAGAAAGAGAGAGGAAAATACAGAAAGAGAGGGCTTGAGAGATAGACAGAGAGGAAAACAGACAAAGGAAGAGAGAGAAAGAGAGAAAAGGAGATATATATAGAAGGAGTGATAGAGAGAGAAAGAGATTCAAAGAGTGATAGAGGGGTGATATAGGGAGAAGGAAAGAGGGATTGAAAGATATTAAAGAAGAGAAAGATAAACGGAGAAAATTACTTTACCGTTTTTTGCTTGATGAGTTGAGGAGAAATACTTATAGAGTGAGGTTATTATTTTTCTGTTACTATCTAGGGTATCCCATTTTCGGGAGCTGGATTTTCCACACATTAAAAACCGACCGGTACTTGTGCAGAATTTGGACCAGACGTAACTAACTGGCCACTCGGCTTTGCTCTAAATATGACATCAACCGCCGGCTTTTTGCCGAGCGTCGCCGATTATCAAATCGCAACAAAGCTACTTAGCAAAATACTGAAGAAAACATGTAAATATAATATAATCATCAGAAAAAATAAATAAAAATATAAGAAAATTAAAAAAAACACTAATTAACAATCTCTGTTTTATTTGTGTAACGATTTGTAAAAAGAAAAAAAACATCGTCGGCTTTTCATAATGATCGAATGTTGCCGAAAAGAAACGATATCGAAAAAAGTTCGTTTTTGTTATATTTTTATTTTTTAAATTATAAATATTTAAAAATACGCTTGGATTAGGTCAAAACACTATCGCAAAATGTCGAGGCAATCGCTTCAATGTTTTTTTTTAGATTATCGATTACGAACATACCAAGCGTTCCATATATACGAATTGTGAGTGATGTTTATTCCCAAGTCTTACAAGTTCTAAGGTGTACATAAATTCATGTACTTACGTATATAAAAGATTTTAGTCTTGAATATTTAAATATATGATTTTCATGTAGGTTTCTATTACATATAGTATATCAATTCACAAGCATATGTACGCAAATGAAAAACGTGACAGAAGTATCCGTCAGTGTGGTCTTTCGGGACGAAGAAAAATCATTTATTATCTCTCCGGAGATTGTGTCAGTGTGAAACTCAACACCACCGCTCAAAATAATACGATTTTAATAATTAAATAGAATGGACACATCGATCACACTTCGTAAGAATTTAAAGGACACTTCCTGCTATAGATGGTCTCTCAGGTTCAAATTTCAGAAATAATTATATAGACGATTTGAAAAATTTCGTTGGTAAACGAACTTAAGCCCATCCAACTGATGTTCGTTTATGGGGTATCTATATAATAATACGCTGTTGTCATCACCTTAAACCCCCTTTTCTTTTTTTTATGGGATCTCACGATTACTAAAAATGCAACGCAAATATCTTAGAGCATTATTTTTTTTTCATTTTATGTGGTCTTTATATAGTGTTAAATGCAACTTTTTCAAAATTCTACCAATTATCAAAGTGTAGTATCTTTTCTGTCCAAATATTTTATAATAAAAGGTGTGGCAGAAATATCTTCCATACTTTGACGTGCAATCTTTCCAGTTGCGTTCGTGCAGTCTCTGAACAATCATTAATTTGTATGGATTGAATTGCATAAAAGTGTGTATAATTCTTCTTAGATAATCTCAAGGCCAAAACATGGTTGCGAACTAAATGTGTAGGAGACTGAGTGACAGAAGGTCTCACGTCTCGAATACTGTCTGTCGTTTGACCACTTGGAGTTGTTCCACGTGGCTTTCGTTTAAATTGCAAACCTTTAGTTCGAAAATATGCAACTCATAGCTGTATTGGTTTTCTATCTGGAACAGCATGACTTAAAATAAGGTTTGTATTGTAGTTATAGATTCGCTATTCTTGCAAATCATTTCTACAGTAAAAAGCACGATGTGCAGCACTCCAAACTATATTGCTTGATGATGGTACCACAAAAAAAATGGAAAGTTATTAGGTAAATAGAAAACATCATTGGCACTTGCATAAGTTCATTTGCCACATGCAGGGAAAAGTTTAAAATGTGGAGTGTATTTCTACCACATCCTGTAGTATCGTGGTGTCTGCGTTCACGCAGAATGTCTATAGAATGAAAACATGTCATAAACTTGGACATGGGTTATTTTTACACAGAAATCACCACTTATCAAGGCCAAGAGGTCACTCGAGGATAAGGGTGAATTGGTATACATTAGTCAATGTAATTATGGCGTAGTAAACATAAGGAATTTTGTAGGGGGGTCGACGGATCCTCAATAACTTGTTTACATCAGACTTTAAGACAATCAGCTTGTAGTCAGCTGGAAATAATGCAATCGGAATCACCACTTATCAAGGTCAGGAGGCCACTCGTGGATAAGGGTTAATTGATATACATTTAGTTAGTTTAGTTAATGTAATTATGGCGTAGTAAACATAAGTAGCGGGGATTTTGTAGGGAGGGTCATCAAGAACTTGTTTAGGTTGGACTTGAAGATTGTAGTCAGCTGGAAAGCACGCATTCGGAAGAGAGTTCCACGGGCGTGCAGTTCTAAGAAAGAAGCGTTGTTCATGGAATCTGTATTTAGGTTTAGGCACAGATAAAAAAGTGTGGGAAATTATTGATAGTAGTTTTGTCTAGCAGAGAAATACACTTATGTGCAGATTTATACCACTCTCCCGAGAACACTTATATAAGTATATTTGAATTCAACCAAATGTGGTAAAAAACATATAGAGCTAGACGTCTATAGTATAATGCAGCAATATCCAACATATGAAAGATACAGTTGTTGTCATTCCATTGGTGCTGCAATCAATTGTTCCTAGATAGATAAGGTTCGGTGCATCGTATTATTTGGAATCTACGGAATACTGTTCTCATCTTGAGTGTCATTTTAACTTTTCGGCCGATGTAACCTCCGACATTTCTCAAGTATCGAACCCGGGAATTTAAGGTTCGGTGCATCGTATTATTTTGAATTTTCGGAATACTGTTCTCATCTTGAGTGTCATTTTAACTCTTTGGCCAATGTAACCTCCAACTTTTCTGAAGTATCGAACCCGGGAATTTGAGGCTCGGAGCATCGTATTATTTGGAATCTACGGAATACTGTTCTCATTCTGAGTGTCATTTTAACTTTTCGGCCGATGTAACCTCCAACTTTTCTGAAGTATCGAACCCGGGAATTTGAGGCTCGGTGCATCGTATTATTTTGGAATCTACGGAATACTGTTCTCTTTCTGAGTGTCATTTTAACTCTTCGACCGATATAACCTCCGATTTTTCCTCAATTGTCGCACCCGGGAATTTGAACGAAATTTCGAACGGAAGCCTTTATTTAATTCACGCCGAAAGCATGCTCTCGTTTCATCAACCTTGCGGGCCCATGACGCAGTGGTTAAAGTACTTAGGAACAATCAATTGTAAAAGGAATACTCGCATTGAAGGTTGAAGGTTATGTTCTCTGTGTGAGCGACTAAAAAGAAAATGGCGAATTAGGACATCTGGCTGATGAAACGAAACGTTCTATCCCCATAAAGTACATATAGGGTTCCACACGAAATTGAGAGATATATTCCCGAGTTCGAAAAGATAGACCTGATGAAAGTTGTAGGTTACATCGACCGAAACGTTTATATTCGCTTAGTCTATGTCTCGCGATTTATTACACATAAGCAACATCGGACGTTTGTTTCTTAACTAACATTACTTTCTCTAAGCTATTTACATTTAGATGACCAAAATCTAGCAGAAAATATTAATGCCTCTCACTCTCATTGAAATGATTTAAAAATAATTGTCTACACTAAAACTTATATATAAAAATGAATTTATCTACTTAAAATAATTGTTGCAGACCTGTACATGTGTACAAGAGACGATTTAGTGATTATCGGAAGGAAATATATTGACCAAAATAGCAAATGTTACATTTTAATGTTATTATTATTAGTAGTAGTATTAGACGAAAGTACCACTTGTGCGCGTATGTTACGTAAGTTCTTATTAGTAAAGATATGAGTCTTAGTGAGAGTTCTGTTTTATTACAGAGAGGGATGTTGTTGTAAAAGACTTAGAGAGATTGTTCATGTTATTATTCTTATATATTAAATGTTCATTCCTTAATTGTGTTTATGGAAGAAGAAGGGGAAGAAGCTCTTTGAGTGAAGGGGATAGCGTTCACTGTTCAGACATTGTGTAGACATGATGTAGATTCTCATTGTGGATATGAGAAGTCGAGATGTGTATGAAAAGACATTTTATAACACAAATATATAATACAATTCTCACTTTACCTTTTTGTAAGAATCATAAGACAAGACGAGATTTATCACAAAACACATGATCAATTTATTTCTTCACGACCGGCCGTGATTTCCATCATCAAGAATTCAAAGCTCACATCTTAGTTTCAACGTGACGTCTCGCTTCCTAGACGACTGACTCTCTCTGAGTTTTCTCACTGACTGTTTCTTCTAACTAAAGTTTTTCTCTATCCCTAGAACTTTCTATTTTCCGTGACGTCATACACATGTTAAAACATGTGCCTTCTTTCACGTGTTCTGGACATACGTGTCCAAAACTTTTCCTATTTCTACAAAAGGAAATTTAACCTATACTCAGTAACCTATTTTTCCAATATGTTTAAAAACATTATCTTATAAGCTGGATTCTTTCAATTTAAAAGTTCATAACAAACTTGGCAGTTCACATTCTTTTCTTGAAATATTTTATCTCTATTCTAAACAAGTTTTTGTTTTACATTCCTTCTTTTCTCACACGTAATCTATTTCTAAACCTAAATTACGAGGTTCGAATCTCGTCTATTGCTATTTACTTTTCATTTTAACTAATCTCTCTATTTTTATACTTACATGAAAAGGGGACAGCCCTTATCATGTAACACAAACACTACAAATAAAGTGGGTGGTTATACATCAGTCCGACTTCCAAGTACCCATAACATGTGAGCTAATGCGGAAGGGGAAATTTTGGTGGTGTTTATAATAAGTGAAAAACAATGTCACTCTTCTGAACGTTGAAGGTTCAATACTTAGTGCCGGTGGGACTAAGAATAAAATTATGAATTACTTAAGACTTCTACCCAGTTAATGGGTGATAGAACGAGAAAATATTACTCTGTATATTAATAACGAGTTCCATTTGATATACCGTACAGATTATGGAGTTCGACAAGATACACGTGAAGAAGATCTGAGGATTCATCTGCTGAAATGGTGTGAGAGTTTCCAAATAATATTAATGTTATGTTATCATGGATTCTTTTTAATTCTATTTTTGTAACAATACGTTTTACTGTGACATTTGTTTTACCTTTGTTTTCATCAAATTATCTTTTAGGATTTTTACATGTCAACGTATTTACAACAGCATAGTTTTGCCATTTATGTTACAATTGAATTAAACTGTTATCAAGGTGCTCATTATGTAAATGAGTCCGAATTTTCTTCTTATTAACGTTTCGTTTAAGCGTGTCGATATATAACATTTTCCCAAGTTTTCACGCAGTCTTTTTTATTCTTGCTGTTCAATCAGCGCTCGAGTCATACAAATGACTAAAGAAATGGCACACAATGCTCTTCTCGCTAAATATAAGAATATAAGAAACATAATTAGAGAATCATAGATAATTAGAGTAATCTTGGCAAAGAAGTGGTATCCTCCCCTACATCTCGGTCCAGTAGCTAATGAATATGCAGTCTCGGATCGTCCTTAACTACATTTGCTCACATTGATTTTTATTACACATCTATTACAGCCGGCGGTGTCCGATTGTAAAATATGTTTAAATATGATATTTTAAGTGTCCAGATTTCGTATATATGATGATAGAGTCGTGATTTTAAAAGCTAAAAAAAAAGTATTAGGGTGCCATTAGCTAGAATCGAAACCGAAAGCAAAATTGTAGCATTCAAAGTTGGTGATGTTACTACTCTACCAACGTGACACGCATATGAACTAGTTAAAAATAAAAGAAAATTAATGTACAAGACTTATAAAGATTGTTAAAAAATTTTGACTCCTTTTTGACCCACAAAAAAAACTTCTTTTACCGGCTAAACACCCATAAATAACGGTTCATAAAAAAAAAATCCAATCATTTGAGGCAACTAGCGTCACTCTTCGACTTTTAGTCTCGGAGGAGATAGATTTTGAAAATATGGAGAGAGACAAACAGACAAACAGAGCGAGTCTTATAAATAAGATTATAAGACTATCATTATTTTTTGTTGTCGTTATAATCTATATAAACTAAAACTATATAATATTTTAAATCTTTCTCGTTTTTTCAGCAAAGTTGCTAAGAATATTAAAGCCAGGAACGTCTTCCTATTTAGGGGTACAAATACATTAAAATCCTTTCAACATTTCGAAGGGGGGTTTGCCAATTCTACAAAGTTGTTTTAAAAGAAACATAGATAGATTAGAATCCGAATAAATAGAATTTTTAAACAGGATATTTCAAATGTTTATTTCAGTAAATGAGACAATTATAATTGTTTTTATGTGTTAGGGAATAAAAATAATAATGTAGAAAGATAAAAATGTGTCATACATATTTATTTATGCAGTGATTCTATATTTCATAGTTTTTAGTAAAATAACTTCTAGATGACGTAAATCTAATTGAATATACACGCACTCACTCCTTGAATGCCTACTGGAGAGAAATTGAATGCCTACTACACACTGTCTTCGAGTGTCTAAGGTCTCTCTGTACAGGGCTTTGTCAGAACAACCTGGCATGAGGATACTTTTAGAAGTAAACCCTGACCAAATATTCAAAATCACATAGTATTCGCTGCCCACATAAGATCTCCTTACTATGACTAACACACTTTAGCTTTTACGAGGAATGGTGCACCTTCTCCAAGTGATGTTACCTCAAGTAATAGCAGGAAGCTGGATACTTCACCAGACTAGATAAATTCTTGTCCTGGAATCCAGTAAGATCAAGAAACCAAAATAAAAGATATACTACGACATATAAAAATAGTTCATTGGGGAGAGGTACTATCCACAATGTAAACTAACGTTGAGTTTAGTCAGTACACGTTTGGGACGATTTGGAAATACCAGGCGTTGAATGTATGACGACCTGGACGTCGACTGCAAAAACTGTAAAAACCTTTCATCTGGCGGGTATATACAAGCAACTAAGGACTGCTAATGAATTTGATACTCTCATACAATTTTTTTTTTCGGAAAAAAACAACAACAACCGTTCAACTCGTTTAGGATGATCGTCGCTTCGGTACGGGTATGGTATGATTCCATTTTGGAAGAGGTTCCAGCATGCATTTTTTACTTTTATGGTGCAAGATATTTTTTTATATATCAATGCGTCAAACATAGTTAGCGAATGCAAAAATAAAATTTCAGGCGGGACAGCTGAATATTTTTGCTATCTCTCTCGAGATTTTGTCAGTGAGAAAACCAACACCTTCGCTCAAAATAATAGTTTCAATAATTAAAATGGTAGGCCGAGCTGTTCACACATCGCAGTATTCCAAGGGACATTTTCACCCTCTTTATTTCTAATATTGTCTCTCTCTCTCTCTCTCACCTTGCTTACTTCTCTTTCTTTCTTTCTCTTTCTTTCTTTCTCCTTTTTTCACTATTTCTTTGTAATATCTCTATATTTTAACCCCATTTATGTATTTCTCTCTTTCGCCCCCTTTTTTCCTTTCATCTCGCTACATCCCCAGCGCTTTTTTCTCTTTCCCCCCTCTCGCTATCAATCAATTCATCTATATTACTCTAACACACGAGGCACCTTTAATAAGTTTCCGGACTTTTTTGTCCCGGCATATAAATTTGCCATATCCTTTTGAAAATTCAACATGTTATTGTCATACATCTCATTAGATGACTGGCCAAGATTTAATGATTTCGGGTTACAAAAGAAAAGCTATAACAGGGATTGGAATACACCCTACTACAGCTTGCTTGTCAAAAATGCATTTCAAAAATGCAATCTAGACGTGAGGACACTTTCAGAGGATGTACAATAAAGTTCTGTTTAAAACTTGATAAAATTGACACAGAAACGTATGAGATACTTCAAGATGCTTTTGAACCATCTTGCATTAATCGAGCATTAGTTTTTGGGTTGGTTAAAATATTTTAAAAAATGCAGGGAGTCTATAAATGATGATGAGAGGTGTGTGGAGGTTAAGATTTTTAAAAATGCAGGGAGTCTATGAGTGATGAAGAGAGGTTTGTGGAGGTTAAGAATCGTCGTGTGTCTATAAAGAATATAAGTGCACAGTTTGATGTCACAATTATTCGCGAGGAACTGAAGATGCGAAAGATTTGCGCGAATGCACAAGTCAACAAATCCATCCTTGTCAGAGGCTTCTTGACCAAGATAGGCATCAAGACAGTTCCTCGCTCTCCCTATTGTCCAGACCTTGCTCCCTGTGATTTTGGTTATTCTCCAAGCTCCAGAAAATCCACAGAGTCTGTCTTTATGAGCCAATTGAGGAGGTGAGATAGGCTGTGATGAGGATCCGTCACAAACTCAAACCCGAGGACTTCCACGGGACCTTTCAGAATATATTGAAACGGTTAAACAAGTGCATTGCAGACGGATTAGATTACTGCAAAGTAGACAAGAGTTTAATGTGTGTACTATCAATAAGTCCCCATACGAAAAAATGTTTAGAAATCTAGTGAATATTGAATGTACCTTGTATATCTACCAATCGACCTATCTAACTTGTGTGTGGCTGGTTTTGTAAAAGAACTAGCAGGCGTCCCGTCGTTTCCCGGTCGTAAAATATGCTTACATTTTAAATTTTGAACAATTTACATTTCGTATTTATTGTTATAACACCAATTTGATTAATATATTGTATTTAATACATAGTAGTAATTTCAAGTGAAAAAATTGTGTGCGATCAGCTAGGATCGAAACCAAAACGTATTGTCTTCAGCTTTATTTGTTAACATATGACCTAAACCCATTGGTACTTGAAAATCTCAAAAAATATCGTCGTTTAACCCATAGGTTTTATCAAGCATGCGAATAAAACAAAAAAAAATCGGGTACAGTCGTCTTACTTCAGGCCATGGTCAATGTTTTTTTTTTTCCAGTTCTACCCCCCTTAGCGTCGGTTTTACCAGCTGAAAACTTTATCAGAGGTGTGCTATAGCTCCAAATACCATATATATCACATTGTTACTATGTACACAAATTATTCAAAGATGGTTTGGTAAAGAAGTTTCGCACACACATGAAGAAGGATACTTATATATATACATACATATATATATATGTATATATGTATATATATGTATATATATATATTCATATTTATATATATATATATATAAATAATGTGTGTTTGTGCTTGTGTGTAGTGAGTGTTTCCTTATGCTAGAACGCTTTAATTCTAAATTCTACGCAATTATGCAGAATATAGAAAATATGCATAAACAGAATTTAGCGCAATTATATGAAACCACTCATCTTATAGTAAACCATCTAAAAATGAGTATAATTAAATAACAGGTAATTAATTAAAGGAATATGTAAATTAGATTACCCTCATGTAGTCGCTCGCATATTCATGACTGAGTATATTAAAATGTTGGTTTTAATAATTTTTCCCTATTAAAAGTAGTTTTTTTTTAATATAAACTTTAGAGTGATAAAATAAAAACAATTTTGCAGGTATAGAGATTACATTAGCCCTTTATACACTTCGAAGTTTTAGAGAAATACTATATATATATATATATATATATTTATATATAAGTGAGCGTGTCTGCGTATATGTCTTTCTGTGTATCTGTGTGTGTGTTGGTACAGTTCCCTACGCAATAACTCTGTCGATTTTAAGTGTGCAGACTCAAAAATTGATATACAGGGTACTGAGATTTGGGAAAATAGATGTGATTGGTTTTCGGCCAGAAATTTGGCTGTTAAGGGGTCAACGTTCAACCATCTGACCTTTGAAAACTCTAATAAACTCCTCCGACTATTTGAGATCTAAACACTTGAAATGTTAGATATAGGTTTCTTGGACATGGTTATAACTTAATAACTTGATTTGAGCCCAAACCAATAAATGTTAAGGGGTCATAATAGTGATCAAAGTTTAAATATTTGACCGCTTTTTATTCATTTATTTACTTTTTTTGTCAGCATAAACCTCCAAACACCCGGGCAACGATTGGCTGAAATGCTAGTATATAGTATATAGTAATAGTATAGACTGCATTGTTCAGATATCGCATTAATAAAAAGGTTATTTAAATTTTCTTTTGCCTTTGATTATTTTTTCTAGGTTTTATGTCATTCCCTTTCACTTTAACGTTATCTGGCTCTTTCATTCTCTATCTTTCTGTATCTATCTATCTATCTATCTATCATCTATCTATCTATCTATATATATATATATATATATCTATTATCTACATATCTATTATCTATCTATTTATCTATCTATTGTCTATCTATCTAATATCTATCTATCGATATATTATCTATCTATCTATTATCTATCTATCTATTATATATATATCTATCTATATATCTATTATCTACATATCTATTATCTATCTATCTATTTATCTATCTATTGTCTATCTATCTATCTATCTATCTAATATCTATCTATCGATATATTATCTATCTATCTATTATCTATCTATCTATTATCCATCTATCTATCTATCTATTATATATCTATATATCAATCATCTATCTATCTATCTATCTATCTAATATCTATCTATCGATCTATTATCTGTCTATCTATCTATTATCTATCTATTATCTATCTATCTATCTATTATTTATCTATCTATCTATTATCTATCCATATATTTATATCTATTATGTATCTATCTAATATATATCTATCTCTCTCTCTATATATATATATATGTATATATATATATATATATTGCCTCTCTATCTATCAATCTATTATCTATCTATCTATCTATTTATTATCTATCTATTATCTATCTATCTATCTATTATCTATCTATCGATCTATCTATCTATAATTTTATCTCTCTCTTCCTCTCTTCACACACAGCCTGTATTGGGCGTGGTCTATTTTTAAAATAACAGGTTATTTCAGCACTTCGAAGTTAGTAGCGAACTACGTACGTCTAGGTCATGTTTCAAACAATAAATAATCAACGGCCTAATTATGACAGAAAAACAGACGTCCCTATATTCCTAATTGAGTTGTAGCAAGTTCTTTTAAAAAGGTGAGATTCTTTTATTTTTTTTAATTAATTTTAATGACTATCCTCTTTGCTGCTACGCTACAAACTTCATCCAGCATCTACTAGTAAACGTGCAGGACATTACGGTCACCTGTTATTGATCTATTTATCTTTTTAAGACGCTTTATGCAATATGCTCCGTGTTAAACTATTATATATGTAAAAAATATTATATACAGCGTTTATTGTTAAAAGTAGGAATTATAGGCAAAGTTTCAGATACCTATAAATAAGAAATTTTATTTTTTTTTACAAGGCAGTCACCACTTATCAAGGCGCGTAAGCCACTCGGAGATAAGGGTTATTGCGATATGGGATAATATCGTAGAAATCGCTAGTAATGGAGATCTGATAAAGTGTCTTATTTAAGGAGGCGGTTCATCAGGGACTTGTTTATGTTGGATTTGAAGACATCTAAGTTGTAGTCAGGTGGGAAACAGGCAAACAGAGGAGAGTTCCACAGGCGTGCACTTCTAAGAAATAAGCTTTGTTCAGGGAATCTTCGTTTTCATTTAGGCACAGATAAAGCGTGGTGAAAATTACTGACAGTAGTTTCAGCTATGCGGGTGTTTATCGTGAAAGATTGGCGAGGGAGGACCAGAGATTGAAGCTCAGACGAGCACTTCCAATGGAAATGACGATAAAACAAGTATAGGTTTGAAACGCCTCTTCTGTGCGGGAGAGGTTGCTGGTAAGAGAACACCCCACTAGACTACAAAATCTATTTTGTAGTCTGTCAAGGCAGGATAGGATGTTTTTAGCAGCTCCTGTTCAAATATATCAGCAGTACTCCATCTTTTTTAAATTTTTTTTTAATTATATTTTCACCCCAAACAAGGCACATTGCCACTTTGGTGTAAGGGGCTACTATTAGGGGAAACATCTACTGGGGTACTATGTAGGGATTAGGGCAGCAAGATGTTGGTTCACGTTGCACTTGAACTTATGCATGTCAGTACAGTTGGGGAAGCAGTAACCTGGAATGGAATTCCAAAGTCTAGCAGTTCTGGGGAAGTAACTACTGGAGTAAAAATATATTTTACATCTAGGGATCTCTAGAGTGTGGGGGTGGGATTTAGCAGCTTGTCGGGTCTGTCGAGGGTGTTCACGTCGTGGGGGCACAAGTGCTTGCAGTTCTTCAGAGCATTCACCATTATAATACTTGTAGAACAGGCAGAGGGATGCAACGTTTCGACGATGGGACAGAGGCTGAAGCTTAGATGCCAGTTTAGGGCCTATCAGATTTGCGACTCTCTTTTGAACCCTGTCAAGGAGCGAGAGACTAGTAGCCGATGCACCGGCCCAAATATGACAGCAATACTCCATACATGGGCGAATAATCTTTTGACGTACTTGGCTTTTATATAGATAGATAATTGTATCAGCAGTGAGAGATCTACTGGAGCGGTAGAAGGATCCCACCATCTTTCCAGCGACCTCGGCAACAGATTTTATGAAAAGTAAAGTACTTCTAGATATGTACTGGATACCTAAAATGCACTAAAAATCTAGTTAGCACTAGGTTTATTGTAACCTCAAAGACTTGCATTACCAACGCTTTAAGAAAAGCTGCATCTAAAGTGTTTGAATGAATTATTAATCAAATAAATAATTTCCATCCGAAAATAAAATTCTATAGTAATATGAATCTATTTTGGATGGTAAATAATTCACACCCAGTAAAAGAACATTTAGAGGACATAAATTCCATGATAAACGTCTTATTATTTTAGTACGTTATATGCTAAAATTCCACATGAAAACTTATAAAAGAAGTAAACAATACTGTAGCTTTCGAAGGTGGCAAAGGTAAATATATAGACTTTTCAAACTCTAAAGAATTGTGGTGTAAAAGTAAAAACAACAAAGCTGGTGGTTCCAAGGATATTTTTTAAATACTTATACGTCATCGTATTAAAAGAAGGTATTTTCTAATAGGAAATAAAGTATTACTGCAAACTAATGGCATCCCAGTTGGATTAGATCCTACATCGTTTTAGTTGGTTGGTTGTTTTTGTTTGACTGCATATCAACCTTTTTCAGGTTATTTAAGGCCGAATCTAGTTATTTTGAGGTTCGATTTTTAATGGAAGATATTTGTTTTTTAAGTCGGATTCTATTTAACCCATAGTTGGGACCCTAACAGGTACTACCACTCCGAGTCAGAGTGGGCCTGGGAGCAATGACAATAAAAGGGTGGCTCCACACTCCCCAAGGTCCGCAAGGTGAGGCCTCACCATCGGATATATTTTTAGGTCATATCCAGGACCACACGATTTTGGACAAATCTGTGTTTACATATAGTTATATATATATATATATATATATATATATATATATATATATATATATATATATATATATATATATATAGGTCATTACAAATGAAAAACGACATATACAAAATATATGATTTCCATGGTTGTAGGACATTTGTAGATGACCTTATATGTATAAACGGTAACGATAAATTTGAAATAAAAATAAGCAGCTTATACATCCAACGGAGTTGGAATTGAATTGTGAACATAGAGGAAAACAAGTTACATTTCTGGATTTTGAAATAAATATTGAAGATAAAATTTTGGTTTATAAAATATTGAATAAGAGAAACTCTTTCCCCTTTCAAATAGTACGTCTGCGGCATAAAGATCGTACCTGCCATGTATTTATGTTTTATGGAGCCATTATGTCAGGGTTTTTGAGAATAGCTACCGTTACGTTAAATTTTTGATGTTATATCCCTATTGTCTAGCTTAGTAATAAGGATGATAAAACAAGGTGGGGATAAAACTAAAATATATAAACAGTTGAATAACGCATTTGTTAGTTATCCTGATGCTTTTAAATCGTATAAAATCAATCAGCATAGATTAATAAAAGAAAATACAAAACGCTATAAGTATATGGTATATAGTATGTTTATTATACAAAAAACGGGTATATATATATATATATATATATATATATATATATATATATATATATATATATATATATAAGTGGTTTTTGTTTTGATTTTATTAAAACGATAGTAATGTTTATGTCTCCGCCTCGGAGAACCGGTGTTTTTCTTAGAAAGTCGCCCATCATCGGTGTAGTGAAAGTATGAGCATGCACGAGGAAAAGGGGGAATCTATATATATACATATATACATATATATATATATATATATCTATATATACATACATATATATACACATATATATAAACATATACATAATATATATATACATATATATGCATACATATATATATATATATATATATATATATATATATATATATATAAGTACATAATTTTTCGACCGATCCTTCAATCTTCATCGGTGTAGTGAAAGTATGAGCATGCACGAGGAAAAGGGGGAATCTATATATATATATACACATATACATATATATATACATATATATACATATATATATACACATATATATACATATATATAATATATATACATATATATACATATATATATATTATATATATATACATATATATATATATATATATATATATATAATAGGTAAAAAGATAAAATAGTAATATATGAATTGCTAATCATAGTAGGGGTGATAAGTAGTAAAACAGATGAATCCTAATCTTAGAAATACAACTCTGGTAAATTAAAAAATATATCCATTTTAAATTTAGAGACAAGTACGAATCTCACAGGTAAGGCAGGCATTTTTTATAACATGAATAGGTTAGCCAAATTAATCATGAGTAGATAAATAAACCCAACATCTGGAACATTTTTTTTCTTGTGATTAAGGGAGATGGTGTTTGAACTACACTACTGGGGAGCCCTCATTTAATTAAATGTTTTTTACTTCCAGAAACAGTGTTTCATGGTAAACAACTGATGATCCCATTAATTAACACTAAAGCAAGTTGATGCATTATTGCAGGTAATTACAGGACTTAATGATTAAAAAATATATGTATTAAATAAGTTTTTTTATATAGTTTTAAAGCTTTAAAAAACGTCAAAAATTTATATATATATATATATATATATAAATTTTGGACGTTTTTTACAGCTTTAAAACTATATAAAAAACATATTATTATTTTTGTTCAATGGAAGACAGAGTAGGTATATAGTATTTTTATTGTACAAGCATTTTTGGCTACATATTTGCATACATGTATCGCATGAGTCTCAATTAAGAGAGATCCATCTCATCAGACCGAAAAAAGAAGCAACTCTGGAACCAAAATCAAAGATTTTTTATTCATTTTGAATATACAAAAAAGATAAGTGGGTGTGTGTTAAACTCTGGGAAAGGGGGGATTTAGTTGGTGATTGCAGGAAGTTTAAGTTAGAGAATAACGGTGTTGCAAGGAAGGGGAGGAGAGATTTAAAGAGGGGAAAGAAAAAAAGAAAATACAATCCAGCATGGGCAACATATTGAAACGTGGGAGTTGGGTTTGAACTGTATTTTGGTGTAAGGAATAAAGGATTCTAGGATGGTGTTCTCATTCTCATCAGCCATTTATTTCTTTTAGACGTTAATATTTTTTGCCTCAATTTGGACGTATATTTTATAACCTTATTCAATAGAAAAGGTTAATTAATTAATCTATACTTTTATCAATTTGTTTTTGGCTTGTTTGTTTTTTGTGTATTGATATTCATATTAAAAAAAACTTGGGGGGGCTGACAGCCATGCATACCAACTTTAGAAGTACAAAGCTAAGTGTGTTACACCTACAGTCGAGAATGGTGGTTGGAATGTGGTGGTGTTAAGTATACACTGGTAAATACTGCAGCAGAGTGCTTCAGGTATTGGAGAGTTACATTTCACTGAGGGAAACATAAACTCCAACATGTACTGTCAAATACTGCAGCAGAGCATGATCGCCTCCCTCCAGAAACTGGGTCGCAGAGCAATGTTCCAGCATGACAACGACTTAAAGACAACCACTGCTTTATTGAAGAGGCTGAGGGTAAAGGTGATAGACTGACCAAGTATGTCTCCAGACATAAACCCAATAGAATATCTTGGGGCATCCTCAAGTAGAAGATGGAGGTGCGTAAAGTCCCAATATCCACCAGCTCCGCGACGTTGTAATTGAAGAGTGGAAGAGCATTCCAGTGTCTACATGTGAAGCTCTGATTAACTCCATGCCCAGAAGAGTAAAGGCAGATTTAGATAATGATAGTGGCCATACAAATCATTGAGAGTTGACGTGTTGTATGTTAATATTGACAACTCAGTACTCACTTTTTTGACAAGGATTTAGCTTTTAATGGATATAGTTTGAGTTATTTTGATTTTGGGTTAATACATGAATTTCTATCTTCAAACAATGCTCACCTGGAACCGCAGAGACTCAACGCTTTTATCCACTGCACCACGGACCCCGAACGTGTTGAAACAATAAATGTGAAGATGGGGATATGTCCGCAAATTAATAAATCAATATACAAGTTACTAATCTAAAAGGATTTCAATAAAAGAATATATAATCTTCATCTTGTGCATTATTTCGAAAATGATACACAAGATGTGAACGAAGACAAGTAAGCAAACACGATTTAAAGTAGTTTAATAGTATACTAAACGTAGTCATATTTCCTTAATTAAAACTGTAACCGACAATGATTACTAAGTGTGATTATTCCTGATACACAGTCGTGATCTTGAACAATGTATACTTCTATTTTTTTTATATTCATATTAATAACCCTATTTTCTATTTATTTCAAAAGAAAATACAATTGTTATATATGGATTCACTAGCAAAAGATGTTGCTAATTTGCATATTCTTTTAAACATTCATTTTAATATATTCTCTATTATTTTTTTCGTTTTTTATGTGGTGATCATATTTAGTTAACTATTACAGGTATTCATGCAGATATTCTACATGATTTATACTTGCGTAATATTTGCGTAAATAGAGTTTCATAAACACAAAACCCTTTCTCTATATATTTGTGTAAGCGTATATATATATATATATACATATATATATATATATATATATATATATATATATATATATATATATATTTGTTTAAAACATGCTCTTACGACCTCCTCTGTCAGTTTTTAGTCTACAGATACGAAACTTAATATAAAAAGTATTCGAAGCCATACGAAGCTCTGTTTGGGTTTTAGCCAAGGACAGTGCGTAAATTAAAAAATAGAATTTGCAACGTGTAGGTCAAACAACGGATATTACGAATATGCTTACGCAACGTAATAGTTATTGGTTCATATATATTATTTAATTGGAATTCATTATTGTGATGAGTATTATATATTAATTTATATATTGCGGACTATTATCCTCATCTTCCGCTATCTAAAGACAATTATCACTTGGAATCGTAGAGATCTAGCGTCTCTATCCACTGCGCCACGGACTTCGAAGGGCGATCAAGGTTGGAAACAATTCGTAAGCTAAATGTTTAGTTTCGATTCTCGCTGGTGGCGTACAACTCATTTATTTTTCTAACTTTTTAAGTAATTACTGTTTAATCTTCTTATCTTCTCTTCTTCTCTATCTATCTTCTTCTATCTATCTTATATCTATCTATTCTTCTTCTATTCTATCTCCTATTCTATTCTATCTATCTATCTATCTATCTATCTAGTCTATCTTCTTCCATTCTTTCTATCTATCTTCTATCTATCTTCTATCTATCTATTCTTTTTCTATTCTATATCCTATTCTATTCTATCTATCCATCTATCTAGTCTATCTTCTTCTATTCTATTCTATCTATCTTCTATCTTCTTCTATGCTATCTTCTTTCTATATATCTATCTATATTCTTCTTCTTTCTATCTTCTATCTATGTTCTATTCTATTTCCTCTATCTTCTTCTTTTTTCTATTTCTTCTCTTTTATTCTATTTTCTATCTATCTATCTATCTATCTATCTTCTATCTTCTATCTATCTATTTTCTATCTTCTATCTTCTATCTTCTTCTATTTATCTATCTTCTTCTATTCTATCTATCTTCATCTTCTATATATCTTTCTATCTATCTATCTATCTATCTATCTTCTTCTATCTATTATATCTTATATCTTCTATCTATCTTCTATCTTCTTCTATCCTATCTTCTCCTTCTTCTATCTTCTTCTATCCTATCTTCTCCTTCTTCTATCTTCTTCTATCTATCTTCTCCTTCTTTTATCTTCTTCTATCTTCTATCTTCTTCTATCTATCTTCTACCTTCTCCTTCTTCCATCTTCTTCTCTATCTATATATCTATTCTTCTATCTTCTTATATCTATCTTACATATATATATTATATATATTATATATATATATATATTATTTATTTATATATATATTATATATATATATAAAATATACAATAATAATAAATAAATAATAATAAATAATATAATAATATATAATATATTATTATTATTACTAATATTATTATTATTATTATTATTATAAATAAATAAATAAATAAAATGAACTCATTTCCCCCTCCAACTTTGACCTTAATAGGATTAAAAATCATGATATTACATGCAAGTGTAATGCGTACAGACTGTAGCACATTATCTGAGGTTTGCTATAGGCCTAATAACTATGCAGTTCATCCACAATAGTATATTCCTATATTTTTTCCGGTGAGAGTCCACTGCCAAAATCGCTTACATTCAATTGAAGTTGCAACATCTTTGCTCTCCATTTCATTCCTCATTTCCCTTTTCCCCATTTACACCGCAGCAGATTTGTTCACAAGGAACACTACGAGAAAACACACCGGTTTGGATTCATACAAGGTTACTCATGCCGTTTCTTTTTTTTTTCTCTCTTTTTCCCTGATTTATGCGTTCAGTTATTCCATAATAAAATAGAAATTTAAAAAATTAAACAAAAATGCGAACACGCGTTTACTATGATTGTTTTCTTTTCGCTTTTTTTTTCATTAGTGTAAGACGCAATCTGCGAGACTAACCGGATTATACTTTCGGTTTTTACGAATCTAACCGTGAAATCTAACTATGCCCTTTATTAATTAGTACATTCAACTCAACATTTATTTCTACACAAAGATTACAACGCAACGATATCGTGAATTCACTTGCATTACATTTAAATTAAAATTAAAATAAATAAATTCATTTAGAATTCCAGAAAACGACAACATTCATTTAGAATTCGAATGTGATGTGACTACTGAAACTAAGACAAAACAAACTTGTCTGCGGGATTGATATTTGACCTAATTCACTTTTTAGTTAATTCATCACTTTTTTTTTACGCTTTTGGCTCAATGATTCGAGTTCGACCACGCTTTCAAACTTTTGGGGGGATTTTTAAAACACACGGGCACCGCCAGACCGTTTGTATTTCATTTTTTTATTTTATTTTTATTTTTACAAGATTTCTTTTTATAATTTTAACATTGTTTGTTTTTATAATATTTAAATAGGGTTATGATTCGCTTTGTTTTCATTTTACCCCCCCCCCGCTACAAATGTCTCTAAAAACCAGGGCAACGCCGGGTACCCCTCGCTAGTATAGTAATAAATATGAAATCTGCATGAATTAAAATATCATATTTAAGCGTATTTTACAACCGGGCAATGTCTGGCGGCTTGCTACTACTTAGATAAATACATAAACTGAAACATAAGCATTAGCTGTCTAGTTTATTGATATTTCCCTATTTTTAAATAAACGAGTCATATACGCGGATGTACCTACGAATGTTTAGTTTACGATGTAACAGCGGCTTCCTTCTGCTCACTTCTTTGGAAAACTTATTCTCGGAAAGTGCAAAAATACGTTGGCTGCCAAAAATGTTATCGAATGAAATAAGAGCCTTCAACTCGAGACAAAAGCGAACGTTTTCTTTGGAAGTCAGCCATTGCTTCCCGCGAACAGGTGAGCGGCCCATACAACGTTTCCAATTTTAGAGTTTTCATACGAACTAATATTGTAGGCGCGCACGACGAGGTCTGATAAACGATTCCGTAGATCTAGACATGTTCTCGTGTTTTTTTTTTCGTGGTTTGTTTTGATATAATTAGGAATTGCAACACGGACTAAATAATTCACAAGATTAGATGCAATCGTTTGCATCCAATAAAAAAAACCTACAAAATAAAACAAACTATATATATATATATATATATATATATATACATGGAGGTCACAACTTGTGAAGGCCCGGAAGCCACTCAGGGATAAGGGTTATTGCGTGTTATCAATAGGATAGTATCGATTGGTGAGGGAGGACCAGAGATTGGAGCTCAGACGAGCAATTTTCATGGGAATAACGATAAAACAAAGACAGGCCCGCAACATCTCTTCTGTTGGAGTGAGGGTGCAGGGAAAAGAAAAGGGCATGCCCCACTAAGCTACGAAGTCTATTTTGTACTCTGTCAAGGCAGGATAGGCTGCTTTGCAAAGTTCTTGCCACATATTTTGGTCTTGTCTGATGCAGACGAGATGACCTCAGGTCCATTCATAATGATTGGGATAGAACGCACGCTTCTGTTCTGGATCCTGTTTGCTATTTGCCAAAAACTGGTGGGAACCAAGCCGCTGCTAGACTACTTTTGATTTAACGGGCTGAGCATAATTCTCTTGCATTTTTTATTAATCTTTTAAAGTGGTTGCTGAAAGTCCTGAAAGCAGCTTTAGTCTCGGTACATCTATTACGTTACGATGGTAGTTATGGAAAAAGTGATTTCTGTGCCTGATGGCAGCAGCACATTATGGGGAGAACCATGGCTGGCTGTTAGGTTTTTGTTGGAATATCTTGGATGGTATAAATCGGTCTATGCCCACAAATAACCATTCGGCGAGGTCTGATACTATAGAGGGCACATCCTTTTTAAACATGGAATGCAGAGGTAGATCAGATATTAATGTACGGAAGCTGTCCCAGTCAGCCATAGAGTATCAATATATAGTACGATGGAGAGGTACGTCGTAGGACTTATTACATTCGATATACAGTACGGGTGAGAGGTACGTCTTAGGACTTATTACATTTATATATATACATATATATATACATATATATATATATATATATATATATATATATAAGCATTTTGTCTGACTATTTGTATGAGTTCGTTCCGAGAACAATCAGAAACGTGTGAGACCTTCATGTATTTCAATCTAAACCCAGACAACGTTGGATTTACCAGCTAATATATATATATATATATATATATATATATATATATATATATATATATATATATATATATATATATAGTCATCAACATACAGTACATATATATATATATATATATACTTATATATATATATATTATATATATTCGTATATTTCTTTGTAAGCCTCGGTAACGTTGGATCTACCAGCTAATATATGTATATATATATATATATATATATATATATATATATATATATATATATATATATATATATTATTGGTAGACCATACGTTGCCAGGGCTTTGATGGTAATATACAAATGTATCACGTCTCACACATCGAATACTTTCATTATCATCGAAATCGGTAAAAGTCATTGAGGACCCAGCACGATGCACCGTAGAAATGCCATAGCAATGACTTAGTGAACAATGTATTGTATTCTCAATTGGAATGTAGAGAAACTGTTTTTATTTTATAACATTATTTTTTATTTGTTGAGATTTAAGTTTAAAATACAAACTTCAAGTATCATGATCCAATACTGCTCTGAATATAAACATGCATTTCGAAGCTCAACTATCAAACAACGTACTGTTGATTATATGTGCCAGCAACTTCAATTTGTGCGATAATAAAATTTAATTAATCCACTTTTTTTTACAAGAAGTCACCACTCTATTAAGTCGTTGAGGCAAGTCCCGATTTTGAACTATACAATAGTGTTAATTTTTTCAAAATTAGACTGTTTCTGCGTTAATCTCACTTTTTATATTATCGCTTTTCGGAAGTTTTTTGAGGAATTCGATACAAATTCCATCTAAGAATATGCGCAGTACATTTGTATGAAATTTGAAGTAATCGGTCCAGCCGTTTCTGATTCTTCTGTGAACGAACTCATACACAGACATATAGACAGACAAACGAAATGCTTTTTATATGTAAATATAATATACACATATATATATATATATATATATATATATATATATATATATATATATATAAAATTTTAGTCATTCAATAAACTTAAAAATCCATGACGTAAAATAGTTAAATTTAACTCAAAAGATTTTTATCATTCTATGTAAAAGAAGGAATACATTTGATATATTATAACTCCTTATCATATAGGATTTCGATGTCTACCATATACCTACGAAATATTAGCAAATAATTATAATGGTTAACACCTTATTTATTAAAGTCAGTAAGACATTGAAAATCACAATTTTTTAATTGTTTTTTTTTTTAAGTATTTAAATATCATAGAGTAGAGGAAAGTTAATGAAAAGGATAACATAAAGCACATCCACATTGCATGGTAAAATCCCAAGTGAATGTGTTTGATAGCAGTGTGGTCAAATGATCCATTACATTACGCTATGATATTTAAATACTTAAAAAACACTTTTAATTGCGAATGTCCATATCTCACTGATTTTAGCCAATAATGCTAGACCATTATAATTATTTTCTAATGTTTTCTCCTCTGAATACATAGTAGACACTAAATCCTCTAGGATTACAAGTTATAATACGTCAACTGTATTCTTTGTCTTACATACAATAATAACAATCTTTTGAGTTAAATTTTACTATTTCACGTCATAAATTTTTGAAATTTATTGAGTGACTAAAAGTTAATTTGTTTGCTCTATCAACAATTTTATTTAAATGAGATAGTACTTATAGAATATTACTGCCAATAATATTTTGTAAAACTTATAATCACAGGTTCCATACCAGTTGATTGTTAGATAATTTTATTCTGAAGTATATATATATATATATATATATATATATATATGTATATATATGTATATATTTGTATATATATATGTATATATATATGTATATATATGTGTGTATATATATATAATTAAAGAGTGTAATAAACATGGTCTTAATGAGCAAAGCCTTAGTAATATACATATATATGTATATGTGTGTATAAAATTGATGAAGATCTAATCTTTAACCACCGCTAGTTTATCAAAATAGTAATGTAATGCATCCAAAACCTTCTATCTTTATATAATCAACGCTCTGATCCCCATCTTGCATCAATTGCAATGGATGGCTGTCGTCTTGGGGAGGTTCCATGCTTTGACAAGCTTCTGGGTTTGACCTATACTCCTGATCTGAAATGGAACACGTATATCAAATCTGTTGCCAGGGTAGCTGGGAAAATGGTGGGATCCTTCTACCGCTCCAGAAGATATCTCACTACTAATGCAATTCTCTATCTGTATAAAAGCCAAGTACGTCCAAGGATGGAGTACTGCATCCACATCTGGACAGGAGCTGCTAAAAATAGCCTATCCTGCCTTTACAGAGTAGAAAATAGACATCATGGTTTAGTGGGGGATGCCCTTTTCTCTTCCCTGCAACCTCTCTCCCACAGAAGAGAGGTCGCGAGTCTGTCTTTGTTTTATCGTTATTTCCATGGAAGGTGCTCGTGTGAGCTCTAATCCCTCGTTCCCCCTCGCCAATCTTTCACGAGAAACACCCGTCTGGCTGAAACTACTGTCATTAATTTTCGCCACTCTTTATCTATGCCTAAATCCAAACGTAGATTTCATGAGCAAAGCTTCTTTCTTAGAACTGCACGCCAGTGGAACTCTCTACCGCTTGCCTGTTTCCCACATGACTACAACTTGGACGTCTTCAAGTCCAACATAAACAAACTCCTGACAAACCGTCCCCCTTAAGTAGGACACTCTATCAAAACCCCCAATACTAATGATTACTACAATATTATCTCATTGATTACTGTACACGCAATAACCCTTATCCCTGGGTTGCCTTCGGGCCTTGATAAGTGGTGACCCCTATGTAAAAAAAATCTACATAATTTAGAGGAACAATTTATATAAATAAAATATGCAAATTGTAAGTCAAATAAAACTATATTATATCGTCAGTCAACTTCCTTGGGTTATATTTTGTTGAAATAGATTTCACCTGCCATTAGCTTTGTAAATAAGCAAAAATGTCTTACTGTAAAAAAAAGCAGTGGTTTATAGAAATAAGTATTTGATGATATTGTTTGATGGCACCGGTCCTATGAGCCAGAGGTTAGAACTGTAGACTATAAGATAGATGTTTGCAGGTTCGACACCTTATTCGAAATAGATGCTAGTCTAACCGCACTGAAAGGATGTGATACAGCTTAACAGTCTGTATGTGGATGAATATTTAAATCCTTATTCCTTGGGTGTATTACTGTCCCAAATAATTGCAGTGTTATTTGCTCAGTGTAACGCGGGCTTGATATTTTTTGAAATAAAATAAAAAATGTAGCATTGTAAAAAGCGGTGCTCAAATAGGTATTGGATAATATAGTTTGCAACAACGGTCCCATGAATCAGAAGGTAGAACTGCCGACTATCAACTCGATGGTTGTAAGTTCAATTCCTGGCTCGGAATGTGTTCTAGTGTAGCCGACTTAGAGAGTTAATAGTCTGTATATGAATCACACACACACACACATATGTATCCTAGAGCTATATTAAATAAAAAGATGTATAGTTGTAAATTATGAATAATTTTCAAAAGGAAAGACAAAATCAACTTGGGTGTACGATCGTTTAAGAAATGATATTTATTTTATTAAATTGACAATAATTAACAAAGGTTTTGTCTTAGAATATAATCTCCTCATCAGCAAAAATAAGGACGGGGGAAAGGTTTAAGATCCCAATTTATTTTAACACAGGAATCACCACTTAATAAAGTCCGGAGACCGCTCGAGGTTAAGGGTTAATGGATGTACATTAGTCAATGTGATTATAGCGTAGTAAACATAAGTTGGGGGGATTGGATTAATTAGGGGGCGGTTCATCAATAACTTGTTTACGTTGGACTGGAAAGCAGGTAATCGGAAGAGAGTAGGCGTGCAGTTCTAAGAAAGAAGCTTTTTTCATGAATCTACATTTACGTTTAGGCACAGATAAAGAGTGTTGGAAATTATTGATAGTGATTTTGGCCAGACGAGTGTTTCTTGTGAAAGTTTGGCGAGGGGGACCATAGACTGAAGCTTAGCGGAGCACTTGCCATGAAAATCACGATAAGGCAGAGACAGGCCCGCAACGTCTCTTCTGTGGGAAAGAGGTTGCAGGGAAGAGAAAAGGGCATCCCTTACTAAGCTAGGAAGTCTATTTTG
>NC_136494.1:22717313-22819813 GCF_053919585.1 Euprymna scolopes
CCTTCTAATGTTTATTAAATCTTAGAACTTAAATTTGAAATTCTTCCCTTCCCCTTTCCTTACCCCTCTCTCTGTCTCTATCTCTTCTCTTTCCCTATATTCCTATCCGTATCTAGCTGAATTGATTAAACTCCCCCTAACCCCTACAACGTCCAATGTTTATTAACATTTAAACTTTACTGTTGTCGATCTCCGCCTCTCTTTTTCTTCATTTTCTTTTCCTTTTGTTTTTTCGGGCTACTTCTAATATCACATTTTCAATCATAATGACCATTTCTGTAATGTCTGACATTACTGGATCGTTTAATACGATTCGGTAACCGAAACATGTGTAACTAAGCAGATAAAACGGTAATAAAAAATAAAACATATATGTGCATGTGCGTGTGTTTGTGTGATATTATACGTGTGCGCGGAATGGTCTCTACAAACTTCTTTTTTGTCCAAAGACAGGAATGTTGATATATAGTTGATTCAAACTCGTCGACCAAATTCGTTTTGTTTTTAGTCGGTAAAAATAGTTGCCAAGAGGTTCAAATAGAAAAAAATAGTAATCAGAATATCGACGCATGCGCAAATATACAGTTATAAGTTTCACAACGTTCAAATGTTGTTATGCACATAAACTTAGCTGAGATGTTAACGAATAACGCTTAAAAGCGAAGTATTTTGGTTTCGATTTTAGGTGGTGGCACCCAAATTATATCTGTTTTTAAAAAATTTTTTTAAACCCTACTCTATATTGGGTACAATATAATAATCAATAAAACTCAAATATAAAATTTCGCATGCGTTCGAATACCCCATATATTAAGTTTAATGTTTGTGGATTAAAACTGGCAGAGAAGCTTGGTAGACAAGATTTAAAGCAAATATATATACGCATACGTAAATTTTTACAGAAAGAAGTGTGTGCTTACTATAAGTTTTACGCATATATTACGCAAGTTTAAATTATGTAGAAAAACTGCATGATTATAATTAAACATAATAGTTAAGTAAAGACGATCATCCGATTAGAAAATTGAAAAGTAAAAAAAGAATTAATAAAAAATAATAATAAATGAATGTTCAAAAGAATATGCAAATTAGTATGATCTTATGGAGATGAATGTAATTACATGTGGCATATATAACAAAGTTGTATCTTCTTTTAAAATAAATGGAAGAAAAGGTTTGTAATATGAATATCAATACACAAAAGCTCCAAATAACTAGGAATATATATATATATATATATATATATATATATATATATATATATGTATATATGTATATGATGATTGATGATTGCAACGTCTTGTCAGACGAGTGCCACTCCCTCAGACATTAAAAATCCATGAGCCCAAATGCCTGAGGGAGTATCTATACAAAGATGATGTTACAGAGTCTTAGCTTTGTACGACAGCTAAGTCTCTCTCTCTCGGTTCAAAATATTGAGATCCAGCAACAAGCAACAGCAAGATAGCCAGCAACAAATTAAACTGCAGACCAGCTTAATGTGGGTACTGGTCTCCCGCTTTATGGTGTTTTAAATCAGAGATTTGCTTCTCCTAGAAAGGTTGCCTTCACCACGGCTTACGGGAGCCCTTTCCACCCCAATCAGGTCACCGACGTCTAAAGTGGTTCCCCCACCAGACTTGTTTGGTGAGGAGGGCGGCTAGTCTCCCTGGAGGATTAAAAACAAGACCTTCCAAAGGGCGAATGAACTCTTTTTCTGGGTCAACGGCCAACTAGCACCGTGTGTATATATATATATATATATATATATATATATATATATGTATACATATATATATGTATATATACATATATATATACATATATATATACATATATATATATGTATATATACATATATATACACACACACACACATATATATATATATATATATATATATATATATATATATATACCTGACGAGAATGAAAAGCGGAATATTCTGTGTAACTTAATTGCCATACATATTTTTAAAACTTATATACAGGTTAGTTGAATTACTCTGGAACAAAAAAACTAGATCCAACATTCTTCTTGTTTTTGTAAGGGAGGATGTATTTGATGAACATTGCTGGGGAACTATTAAATATACTATTTTACATTTGAACCACTGGAACAGTGTTACCTATAAAACAACTTCATCCACACATACACACACACACACACACACACACACACATATATATATATATATATACATATATGCACTTCTATTTTTTCCATGTTTCCGAGTGACAACGTGTCGTATTGTGTGTGCTATATGTATACGTGTGTGCAAATAAAATATAACGGAGGAAAAATGATCTGTAGAGAAAATAATTTTATCTAACAGTTCCCGACCCACACTCCATCGTATTTATGATCCTCGGCCAAAACAAGCAAATAATCACACATCTGTTTCATGATAATAAATCAATTTGTCATATGGAGATCAATATTATTATGACGGCCTAAACGTTATCATCAATTATTACTTTCACAATGTACGCACACGACTGCTCGTATACAAACGAAATAATAGCCCTTACCAAAACCTATGTTATAAATGTGGCCAGTTTTCATGAAAAAAAAAGACACATATATTCGGCTATTTGCTCGTACATTGTATTTATTGTTAGTTTTCACTCGCCGTAATTATGCGATATTGACAATCGGCTTATCCAAACTCTATAATAAAATTATCTGTCAGAACTCATAACAGAAAACATTTCCATTTTTTTCTCTAGTTTTGGTGGTCTTTCTTTCGATATCGTCTGATTTTTTTTTTTTTTTTTTTTTTAGATATCATACATTTTTTCCTTTTGTATTTTCTCTGATGGGTTTCCGCAGCAATCATGTCCGATTATTTTGACAGATTAGATTTTAAAATCTATAATTTCTGTAATCTCCTCTTCATCAAATTCCTTTTTATGCAGAGACTATATGAAAATCGCACTTTTAAAATTATCAAGTAATATATAGTGCTTTTCTTTATATTCCAAAACTCACGAAAATTGATCAAGTAATGTTCAGTGCTTTTGTAATATTCCGAAAAATTACATAAATTGATAAGTAATGTTTAGTGCTTATTTGTCATTTTCCAAAAATCACGTAAAGTGATCAGGTAATATTTAGTGGTTATTTGTTCTGTTCCAAAAATTATGTAAATTCATTAAGTAATGTTTAGTGCTTGTTTGTCACATTCTAAAAATCACGTATATTAATCAAGTAATATGTAATGCTGATTTGGCATTTTTAAAAAATTACGTGCATTGAAGATGTAAATTTTATGCTTAGTAGTCGTATTCCAAAAATCACAGACATTACAATGATCAAATACTATTTAGTGCTTATATTTCATACTTAAAAAATCAAGTACATAGATTTTTCTTAAAAATACGACTTGGAAGAACATCAGTTCGTAAAAGAAGAATGCTGAATTGAATTCTAAATTCGAACAATGACACATCTTTGGCATATCGTTATCTTACAGCATGGTCAATGTTACCGTTGCATGTCCAAGACGTATAGAGATGCAAAGGAAGAATTCCTTGCACTCCTAGCGAGACAATTACGGCTAAGAATAACTTGTAGTATCAGTTCTCATACTGCAGCATTTCATTTGTTTCTATTCTCGGTCAGTGAAGGTAAACTCCTTTTAGATTCAAACAATAAAACAAAGAATGAATTGCATTCTTTTTAATAGCGTAGATGTAAACCCTAAGTGATGTGTAGAATCTTTGAGAATTCCTTTAAATGAGTTGATAACAATGTAGGCAAAATGCGGAAGTGAATTAATTGAAAAGCTATTTTATGTACTTGTAGCCGATAAGTTCCTTTAGTTAATTTATTTTAAATTACAATATATTTGTTTCTATGTTTAAATTTTTTAACGTGAATTATATTATATGATGTTAGATAAACTAAGTAGGAAAAAGGTTTTAAGATGCTCTCATCGGTGATTTATAATAAATGAAGTCTAATTTCCTCTAGGCTATATCTAGGTCATTGACGCAACTGACCCGTATCTAGTTGAAGAAAAAGTTTTAAAATATAATTTGAGTATAAGAAAGAGAACAATGATGGAATCTCTTTGTCACAGGCTATTAAAGCTGCGAGGGTATATGGTACTTGCTATAATTAAAACTATATATATATATATATATATATATATATATATATATATATATATATAACTAGACGAATAGAGGTAGGGGTGCATGAATAGTCGTATAGTCTGAAGTTTGGAGAAATTGAAGGGGTCTGGGCTGCGTACGTGTCTAACATAGTAATGACATTTTATACGTTTTGAATTTCGTAAACAGATGTGGAAGTTTTTTTGTTTTTTTTAAATTTTATCTGTTCGCATTCTATATAATTAAATTGCTCAAGCATGTAGATAAGTTTACCTACGCTGTTTTCTAAAAATTTTGACGTCATCAGTTTCTATATGTTATATATATATATATATATATATATATATATATATATAATTACATTTTATGTTATGTGTAGCTTCTCATATCTTCATGCCTCTTTATATGAATTATGTATTTCTATTCTTTAAAATGATGCGATATATATATATGTATACATATATATATATATATATATATATATATATATATATATATATCGTATTATATTATATTGGCCTACTGTTTCTATTTACGATGCCTCCTCACAGGACAGAGTTAGAGACCAGGTTCGTTTTTTAATGTGGAGGAAAAAGACAAAAATAAAAACTGTCTCAGTCGTGAAGGGCTTCTCCTCCACTGACAGAGAACAATAAATTGAAGTGCAGTGTCTGAAGAAGAGATACTATACTGTGATCTCGGTTTTAAGGCCAGAATAATGTAAATTTGTTGGTAAATCAAAAATAGAGCACTATGGGAAAGGCGGTTTAATGTTAGGATAAAACATTTTTTATCTGACTGCTAGCGGTGCCTGTCCCTGTTAGCTTGTTCCATCCCAAGTTTGTTTTAATGGATGCTGGATTAGCCACGCTAAAGAACCGTATTATATGTAACTATCTGTCTATAGATGCGAGACTAAAGGCCAATGAACATGACGGCGTGACGTCATTACCAGACCAACATGTTGGTATACGGTACCTATAAGTTTCTTTTGTTCAACCACGTAACTACAATAATAGTTATAAAAAATATTTTTCGTGGATCTTACATGCTAATAGCCATAAAATAAATATTTTTTCGTTGTCCCTTGCGGTAATTTAATGAAGGTAATTCAAACGTGCATGTATTTTTTCTCTAAAGAGAAAGAACAATTTTTCATTTGGATTATTATATAGTTGCACATTAGGATAATTTTAATCTAACAAATTATGACAGTGAACCCGTTTTGAAAATTTTCTTACATGTCTATCGAAGAAAATGGAATATTTCATTTTATGTATTTTTAAACTGCAAAACAAACAATTTTTATATGAGAATATTTTTCAGTCCTTTCTTTTAATAATACTAAACTTTTCCTTGAGTATTTTCAAATATTGTTAAGTTAGTAGCATTCTTGCACGACAGTTGTGTTTTATTATTATTTATTATTATTATTTGATTATTATTATTATTATTATTATTATTATTATTACTATTATTATTATTATTATTATTATTATTATTGTTATTATTATTATTATTATTATTATTATTATTTTATTTTATTTTTTAATAAAGCGATCGATGAATTCAATATTTTAGCACCGGGCGTAATTTATTTCTTTGAAATATATTTAAAACTTTTTTTTTTCAATTGTAAATAACGTTCCTGACTTAAATGGGAAATGAAACAGGAAATTCTATGTTCTCTATCGAGACATACGAACAGAAGTTAATCTTAAAAATTCATAAACTAATCAGTTTTAATTAAAGTTTTGACATGAACTAAAAACAAAGAGTACATTAAATTTTATCTAACATATTTTCTTGTGTTTTATCTTATCAATCAATCGGTACTTCAGGGGAACGTGGACACTTCGTAAACGTTTTTTTTTTCTTTATTTAACGTTTGCTCCTGGAAAGTGTTGTTTTTTTCAATTACTTCGTATACATCTGAGACTTTTTTTAATCGTGCCTGTATTTATTTATTTTTGAATTATTTTTTTCGTTTTTTAAGTGGGTAAATTATATTCATACTTTTATTTCGTGCTTGTTTTTATTTTATTTCATTTTATTTTTTTAATTATTTTTGTTATTTGTTTTACTATGTTTTTCTACATATTCAAATGTTTCCTCTCCCCATTTACGCAAGAGTCCAGTTCCCCGTGAAGTACGATTAATTGTTGTACGCGCCCTGCTGAAATAATAAGGTTAGTATCTAGAAAGCCATTTTTACAGAGGGGGGGGGTTCTAACTATTCCTCATTTTCTCCTAAAAATTTAATGAAAAAAAAGACACAACAAATATTATATTTAACTTGGAAATACTATCAAAATATAGCATTGTGCGTACACTGCACAAGCACCATTATTATTATTTTTTAATTATTATTATTACTATTATTATAGTTATTATTATCATTATTTTTATTATTATTTGGCGCCACATCAATTAGTTGTGAAGGGTCAGGAAGGATAGAAAGACAAAGGTGGAAGTTACTTACCAGCTCTCCACTGAAAGTGTGCAAGTTATATACTGGTACCCTGGGGCATTTTGTCACACAAACCCCAGGAAGCACCAATGACTGTTGCCAACTAGAAATCAATGGAAAAGGGATGTTGCAATAACGCTCAATCATTTTCCCGAGTAGTCAAGAGGTGAAAAACACTGGAAATCTGAGGAGACTATTTGTCACTCGGTCTCCAGGGAACACCACAGGTTACTGCCAGTGAGCGATCACTGAGGATGGTCTGTAAGACAACTCGTAGCCAATGAAATAATAATAATAATAATAATAATAATTATTATTATTTTTATTATTATTATTATTATTATTATTATTATTATTATTATTATTATTATTATTATTATAATGCCCCTCCCAGATTCACCACCACCCTGAGTTAATATCGTAAATGTTTACTAAATTTTCTTTGTTTTTAACCAATGTTCACATCATGGTAAGATTATTTCTTTAGTTATGTGAACTTCATTTTCGTATCCATGTATTCTGCACGGATAAGAGAATGAAGACTATAGCGGAGTGTAGGATTCCTAACAATGTAACTGATGAAAATACGCTACACATTTTGATATAAAAATATGGGGGAAAATGGACATAGAAGAAAACTAAAACTTTAAATATAATTTCTGTATTATTTCAACATATAATCTCGTGGGGAAAAATCCAACTCCTCAATAAGAGGCACTCTGGACAGGAAAAAAATAAAAATTGTCTCAGTCATGAACGATTTCTCCTCCACCAACCGAAAACAGAAAAAGTGAAGCGTAACATCAGAACGGATACTACACTGTGATCTTATCTTAAAGGTCAAGAATGGTTTGTGTTTAATATTTCTTGTCTGTTCCCTAAATTCATAATTCAGTTTTATCAGTATTAGATTGGATATTGCTTTAAAATCACGTAATTTTACATAGTTATCTATTTATATTTTATATTTAATAAATAATATTTATTTATATTATATTTATTAAATAATATTTTTTTATATTTTATATTTAATAAAGTTCAGTTTCATTATTAATCGAATTGGGTGGCTTTATCTTTTAACGTGTTTTAATGCTATTTTTAAAAATGCTCTCATATAGAATCGTCAGTAACAGTTAGACAAAATTCACTACATAAACTGCATGCATTTTTCAGATAACAGGTATTTTTCCTCTCGGTGGCCTGGGTAGATGACATTATATATATATATATATATATATATATATATATATATATATATATATATATATATGTATATATATATATATATATATATATATATATATATATATATAAAGCTGAATGTCGTGTGTGTGGGTGTGTGTGTGTGTGTGTGTGTGTGTGTCTAGTCACGAATAGGCCCCTATACGGTTGACTATTTAAAAAAAAAAACTGATTACATATAATAATAGAAAATATATCGAGACATAGGAATGAGTATGTTTGATATGGCAGAATGGTGGTTCATTAAAACTGTGGCGTCTGCGTTCGCGTCTGGTCCACAAAGTATGGAAATAAAAACAAAAAAAAAAGTTTACAAGTGTTTTTGATAGTGATGTACATAAGAATATTTAATGATAATTTGATAAGTATGTTTTAACTTAAATATGGATGGTATAATAAAAGTGTGGGGCCTACGTTCGCGCCTGGCCTCTATAGAATGGATATAGGCACACAATTTAATAACGACTGTTCATATCTATCTATCTATCTGCATAAGTATACTTTGATAATTATAATTCAGTTTGGAGAAATATGGTATAAAAAAATATGGGGCGTTCCTTCGCACCTGACCTCCTTAGAATGGAAATATGCCACAAAGTTTAACAAGGTGTGTTAATATAGATCCACAGAATATTGTGATAAGTGTTTCAGTGTGAACAAGTATGGTATAATAATTATGGGGTTTATCTATTTTATTTTTACTTTCATCGTATTTTGCTTTGGTTTTGATACCCCCAAATTCAACCCAACTTTAGAACCCTTCATTTTCATAACCTATCATCTTTATATATAAAAGCGAAAATGTATGTATGTATGTATTATGCATGTTTGTGTGTAGTATGCATGTTTGTGTGTATGTTTGGATGTCTGCTAAAAACTTTCGACGGACGCGACGAAAATTCACAAACTCGGTATCACATCGAAGCTCTATCCTTTGCTCGAAAAATTAGCCAAAAACGTTAATTTTTCATCCCGAAATCGACAATTTTCGACAGGGGGGGGGACAACAAAAACTTCGATCATTTGAGGTGCATTTGTTTCCGAATGGATACATGTGCAGAGGATACTACTATAGATTAATAATCAGTTTTTAATAATAGTCGTCTGGTGATTGAATGTACAATATTTTCTACAGTCGATCATAATTCAGAATCCAGACATTGATATGGTAGCGTGTGTGTTATTCATTTTGTGTGTCACGCTTACATCCGGGTGACTGTCGTTTAATAGTTATGGACTTCCATTTCTTGTAATAAATAATTTTACCAACAATTCTTCATAAGTTTTGGTTTTGGTTTCGATTCAAGCTGATTCATCAGAATCATATGGATATATTTTTTTTTTACTTTTGAAATTGCAACTTTATAAGAATAAAAATCGATGCAACATTAACTCTACAATAAAATAACTGCATAAATTAATATATCATATTTAAACGTATTTACGACCGGGCTACGTTGAGCGTCCTTGCTATTTTAGATAAATACTTTTGCAATTTTAGCAACAGAGCTATGATAGTATAATAGCACCACAATTTACGCTGAACATCTACAGAATGTCATCAATATATTATTATATGACTGAGTCCCCTGTTGAATTTCCACAGGTCCCGCTAACATAATAATAATTGAAGTTTTAATTCATCCTGTCCAAATGCAAAATAATAATCTACCCTGGCTGTTTAAATGAAAGTTCGATTTGAAATTTCGTATAGCTCCACGAATTCAACAGCAGTTTCCAAGTTCGAAAATTTGGGTATAAGAAGGTGGGAGGTTTCATCGATCGAAACGTTGTGGATATAATGACCAAGATAGGAATAATTATTCAACTAATCAAGATAATACAAATCACAAAAGGTTTGTCCAAACAATTCTGAAATATATAATGTTAATCACTTTGAGAGATCTGTAATAACTTCCATTGTTAGTCGGCGTTATATTAGATGTTGGGCCGCAAAAATAAAATGGTTTTAAAATGTCCGTACTCCTTTGAAAACTGTCTCTCTCACTCTTTATACCGTATCTATCACTTTCTATTCTATAACTCTTCCCCACATCTCTTTCTCTCTTCGTCTCATTTGTCTCTCTCTCTCTCTCTTTCGCATCTCGTTTTCTCGTTACTCCTTTACTTTCTCCCCTTCCTGTCTCTCAACACCCTTTGTACCGTTTTTTTGACTACTAAAAACATCGTTGCGAATGAATGCATAATACAATTTATAAAACGCATTAAATGTCGACCCCCCCCCCGACAACTTCTGTTCTTTTTAATCTCAAACATGAATTAATATAAAAACAATCTGTCCTAAGCAACTGTAAATTAAAAAAAAAACTATCAGATTTGTTCGCGTATCTTTTCTAGCATTAAAAAAAAATTCTCTGGACACACAGACAGACACAAATACAATCATGGAAAGAGAGTGTAAATGTCTACTAAATGTCTGGTCGTACACGTATTCGTCTGGCGAACATGTCATTAAAATATTTAATTGTATTTGTCCTAACAAGTTAATCCTGACAAAATATTCACAATAACATATTATTCGTAGCATAAGGTACCTACAACACGGACAGACATTGGAGCATGCAAAAAATGGCACACCTTTTCCCCGGGATTTACCTCATGTAATAGAAGTTCGCATGCAACTCTACCAGACCAGGTGAATTCTTGTCCTTGCATCTGCTAAGCACATAAAACAATCACATAAACGATAAACTATAACGAAAAAAAAGACAACTTTACTTTATCTAATACATGATGATTCTGATAATATATTCCTTGCAGCGAGACGGTATCTAGGATGCTTATTGGGCATCTCGAAAACTGAAAGCTTCTTATGGTCCGAAATACAAATATGTGCGTTTGAAAAGGTTGGCATGTCCTATGAAAATAAGTTTGAAAGCTATTTTGATATTTTTCTAAGACATTTGTCTGCTTCTAATTCTGCTGTGAACTTTCGGCTGGCACGTCTCCGGTTTTCCTGATCCAAGAATTCCTTAACCGTTTCATCTAGGATCCATGACAGTCCTTTGTACAGGAAAACATACTGCTTAGAACAGAAAAAAACTGTCGCCTTTTTGCATTTTCCATTTTCATCGATTGTCATTTGAATATCGGAAAATAGAAATGAAAAGAAAGTCCTGTTTGCCAAGACTTAGAAAGAAATAGAAGAAAAATATAACAAAGTCAGGAAAATCACGTCAGGAAAATCAAAGCTAAAGTGTGTAAAATACAGGATTAAAAAACAATGACAATTTTGAAAAAAAAAATGTCTGACACTAAAAAAACATCAAAACAAGTGGGAGGGGTGTTTTTTTTCCGGTATTTATCGACCATCAAATATTAGACCCTGGAAATGTCGAAATCTTAGTTGATTCAGAAAAGTGAAGTTGGACGAAACACGATTAATATGAGCAAAAAGTGCCCCTATTTGGTATATGACTGGCCCGTTTGGTTCGTCCGCGACTGAGTCGGAAGAAAATAATGGCAGTCCAATATATAAGATTAATTTGATTTTCAATTTTCTTATTTCTCTTTCTCTTCCTCTCTATGTATCCATCTATCTATACAGCAATCTACCTCGCTCTCCTTCTAGCCTCTCTCTCTCTCTCTCTCTCACTATATATATATATATATATATATATATATATATATATATGTATATATAAATATATATATATATATAATGTTATTGAAGACCACGGAATTCTTCTATTTTGTTTTCTTCTTTTTCATCCTCTTCAATCTCCGTGTAGTTTCCTTAGTGTATTTTTCAAAATTGTATACGTTGGATCCATAGGGTGCACTTTCGACAAAGATACCTCTATCATCCTCAGGCATGTTATGTTGTAGAAATTATGTTATTTTTTTTCCTTTTCCTAATTATATATAAACATATTTTGATCACGGTCACGTGGTGGCTTATTATAAATTAACTGCGCGGACATTTTTTTTATATTCATAATATATTAATTTATTATATATATATATATATATATATGTGTGTGTGTGTGTGTGTGCGTGTGTGTGTGTGTGGGTATACATATTTTAATTTAAAATCTGCTATCCTAATCATTTTAAAATATTTCGACTGTATTCGTAATTGATATTATTGATCTCAGTTTTTTTTTTTGTTTTAATATACAATGCTTCGAGTATTTTTAGTCTATTATTATTTTTCTCGCCTTGCAAAACCTTTATGTTTTCTACCATTATTCTTCGGAATTGAGAATGATGGCAGCCATGTTTTCCCAAATGTTGCGATATAGAACTTGAGTCATTTAGTTGAAAGTTAATATTCGCGACAATGTGTTTGTAGTACAGCCTATGTAGTTAGTATTATCAGAGATATATTCTCCCAATGGGCAGTTAAATTGGTAAGCTACATTGTTTTTTTTTTTAACAAATTATTTGTCTGCGAAATGTTTTTTTATAACAGATAATAACTTTTATTTTTTTGTTATCATTGGGAGTCGCGTATCGACGGATTATTTTTTTTAGAATACTTTCATCGGTTTGGTAGTTCTTGTATAGCTGATTACTTTTTTTTTACGAGGTACTCACCACTTATCAAGACACGGAAGTCACTCGGGGATAAGGGTTATTGTGTGTACAGTACGTTAGTTTCGGAGATCTAATAAAGTGTCTTACTTAAGGAGGCGGTTTATCAGGAAGTTGTTCACATTGGACTTGAAGACATCCAGGTTGTAGTCAGGTTGGAAACAGACAACCGGAACAGAGTTCCACGGGCGTGCACTTCTAAGAAAGAAGCTTTGTTCATGAAATCTACGTTTTGATTTTGGCATAGGTAAGGAGTGGGGAAAATTTTTGACAGTGGTTTTAGAAAAGCGGGTGTTTATCGTGAAAGATTGGCGAGGGGGGGACAAAGATTGGAGTTCAGACGAGCACCTGCCATGGTAGTAACGATAAAATAAAGACAGGCTCGCAACGTCTTTCCTGTGGGAGAGAGCTTGCAGGGAATGGAAAAGGGCATCACTCACTAGGCCACGAAGCCTATTTTGTACTCTGTTAAGGCAGGGCAGGCTGTTTTTAACAGCTCCTGTCCAGATATGGCAGCAGTACTCAAATCTTTGACGTACTTGGCTTTTATACAGATAGAGAATTGCATTAGTAGTGAGATATCTTCTGGAGCTCTAGACGGATCCTACTATTTTTCCAGCGATCTTGGCAACTGACTTGATGTACGTATTCCATTTCAGGTCAGGGGTAAAGGTCAAGCCCAGAAGCTTATCAAAACATGGAGCTTCCCTTAGACGAGAGCCCTCCATATCAATTAATGCCAGATATCCACTTATATATAGTTAATATATATTTGAATATTTTGAGAGTTTTATTGTTGCTTATTACTAGTTTGATTCAAGTTGCTGATCGCTAGTTTTATGTTTATCTACAAGAGAGTTCAGGAATTGGTTAGTAACTAAAACTTGTTTTATATCTTTCAATTTATTGAAAAATATAAAACAAGTTTTATGGAGTAAATTTTTGAGTTTGAGGAAATCACCTTCAAGTTTAGATGACAGTTGAGGACCTATCAGACTGGCGACTCTCTTTTGAATCTACGTGCATTAATTCTTTTCCCCGGTTAGTCGGGCGCCTGATAAGTTGTTACGACGTTGTAAAAACACGTTCTTAACTATCAATATTTTCTAGACGTTTGGACATGTATGTTGTATTATTATTTTTTGTTTTTGCGGACTATTGTTCTCATCTTTCTTAGATGCTGTTTCACGACGTTTCGGCCAACTATTTATCTGGTCTTCGTAAGGTGGCAACCGCGACGGGATAGGAACTCTGAATCTCCTAACTGCATTCTCAGCAATTACTGGCATCCATAGTTGTTGTCGTCTCACTACGTTTTTGGTGAAGTAAGCGTCTGGTCGGCTTTGAGTAGGATTGAAACCACTATGTGCAGACGATACTCACCTAGAACCGTAGAGATTTAACGTCTCAATCCACTGTGCCACGGGCCCAAAAGTGCGATCGAGATTGGATTTTTTAGTCTTATAAATCCACGCTTATTTATTATCTGAATTTCCATGGTAGGGTCCGTACCGAATAGTATATATATTATTTAATTGGAATTCATTATTGATGAGTATTATTTGTTAATTTATTTATTGCGGACTAAAATTCTCATCTTTCGCGGCGCAGTGGATAGAGAGGAAAATAACTATGGATAGCAGTAATTGTTGAGAATGCAGTGAGGAGACTCGAAGTTCCTATCCCGTCGCGGTTACCACCTGACGAAGGGCAGAGGAACAGTTGGCCGAAACGTCGTGAAACAACATCTAAGAAAAATAAACAGGCCGCAATAAATAAATTAGTAAATAATACTCATCTCAATAATGAATTCCAATTAAATAATGCATGTATAGTGTATATATTTTCTTTCAAAATGAATATTTCCTTATTAACAATGATTTTTAGTTTTTGTAAGCTGACAGTGATACATGCAGTGTCTCTATTTCTTCTTTCCGGAGGATTACAATATTGTCCTCTTCAAGTCCAACGTAAACAAGTTCTTGATGAGTAACTTCACTCAATCTATGGAAAAGTTACCTTGTCTATGTGTAAGTTCCTTCCTCATAGGTTCCGAAATAGCTGAGACCATCTTTTGTTAACTTTACCCAAAGCTAATTTATATTTCTGGCAGTTTTCTTAAATATCTTTTGCACAGTAATCCATCCACTAAGTACCGAAAATCGAAAAAATTCGATATTAAATATAGTCTTTCTGTTCTCATAGTAAAAAAAAAATTGACAGGGAGTGTTTTACAGTACACCGGTGTAACCTTGTCCGGTGGAACGTAAAAAATCCTCTTTTCTTATCTGTAAGAAAAAAGAGACTACGTTTAATGTTACATGATAAGGGCTGTCCCCTTTTCATGTAAGTATAAAAATGGAGAATTTAGTTTAAAATGAAAATGAAAGAGCATAGGCGAAATTCGAACCTCGTAATCTAGTTTAGAAATAGATTACGTGTGAGAATTTAAAAATGTAAAACAAAACATTTGCTTAGAAATAGATAAATGTTTCAAGAAAAGAATGTGAACTGTCAAGTTTATTATGAAATTTTTAATTGAAAGAATGCAGCTTATAAGATAATGTTTTTAACATATTGAAATAGGTAACTCAGTATAGGAAAAGTTTTGGACACGTATGTCCAGGACACGTGGAAGAATGCACATGTTTTAACATGTGTATGATGTCACGGAAAATATAAAGTTCTAGAATAGAAAAAAACTTTAGTTAGAAACCAGTCAGTGAGAAAACTCAGGGGGAGTCAGACGTCTGGAAGCGAGACGTCACTTCAAGGAAAAATGTGAGACTTTGAATTCTTGGGGATGGAACACGGCCGTGTGAAGAATAAACCATTATGTTTTTTTGTAAAGCTCGTCTTGTGTCTTATGATTCTTAAAGAAAGGTAAAGTCCAATTGTATTATATAATGTGTTATATGTCTTTACATACACGTCTCAACATCATCATGCCCGAACTCTTTGAACACTATCCCTTCACTCAAAGAGCTTTCTCCTTCTTCCATCAGCAAGATCTAAGAAAGAACATTTTAATATATAAGAATTATAATATGAACTATCTCTCTAAGTCTCGTACAACAACTTATACAACTTCTCTCTCTCTCTCTCTCTCTCTCTCTCTCTCTCTCTCTGAGTCTTACAGCATCCCTCAATGTAATAAGACTCTTTCCAAGCATCTCTTCCTAAGACTCTTTCAATGAAACCGATATGCAACATTAAGACTGACAACCCAAAATATTAGCTGACATAATACTGTAAACAAGCACAGGCGAAATTTGATGAACGACATTATCATTATTAATATTTATTTTTTATTTATTTATTTATTTATTTTATTTATTTTTTTTTTTTTTGCGAATTAGTCCACCGGCAAATTATTCCTCGTAATATATAATATTTCAATAAAAGATTCGATAATAATAAATAAGCAATCTTCATAAATTAAAATACCATGTTTAAACGACCTGCACGACCGGGCAACGCCAAGCGTCCAGCTAGTTATTTATATGTAAGATGTGTCTTAATTCTTTATATATTTATTACCCTTCATCTTTTATTTCTACGATCCATCATATCTCATTGCTATTTCTAGATTGATTGTCCAGTCTACACGCGCTTACGTCAACAGCAACAATCACCAATCCATTTTCGGACATCCACGAAGACAACACCAACCTTTTACTGCCTGATTGACCAGGAACTTTACAGCCTAAACTATGGCCACTGCCCAACGAACGGTTCTTGCTGTAAGAGATGAGGGCGCGAAAATCTGTAATAATTCATCCGTGCTATCATTACTCGTGAGCAGCGGAAGTAGACATTGATACAACGGAAGCAATCGCTCATTCATCAATATTAATGGCGTGGACATGGCAGCGATTGTTGCAAGGCTCGTTTGGAAATTCGACTGGACAAATGGTCGGACGTTATACATAGTACAGTCAATGGAAGAGAATGTAGAGACAAACACGTATATATATATATATATATATATATATATATATATATATATATATGAGTGTTTTTATATGCATGTATATGTGTGTGTATTTATATGTATGTATATGTGTGTATTTATATGTATGCGTATATGTGTATTTATATGTATGCGTATGTGTATTTATATATATATGTGTGTATATGTATGTATTTATATATATATATATGCATGTGTGTATTTATATATGTATATGTGTGTATTTATATATTTATATATATGTATATGTGTATATATATGCATACGTGTATTTATATATATGTATATGGCTGTATATATACATATTTACGTATATGTGTATGCGTGTATATATACATATTTATGTATATGTGTATGCGTGTATTTATATGTATGCGTATGTGTGTATTTATATATATATATGCATGTATATGTGCGTATTTATATATATATATGTGTGTATGTGTGTATTCATATATTTATATATATGTATATGGTTGTATTTATATATATATGTATATGTGTGTATGTATATATATATATATATGTATCTGTCTGTATATATACATATTTGCGTATATATATATATGTATATGTGTGTATATATGTATATGTGTATATATAGAGAGAGAGAGAAAGAGAGAGCGAGACAGAGACAGAGAGACAGAGACAGAGGTAGATGTTGTTTGTTTGTTTCTGTTAGCGATAGTTATTGAATGAATTCAATTATTCATATGGGATCGCATTTTTACCTAAATGTGAGTTGGGTATAATTTTGCCTTTGACTGTTTGGTACCCCCAAATAGGGAGATTCGTATGCATTTTTTTCAAAATGTATAATATAATTAAAATATAATATAATTTTTAAATTATAGTATAACGCTTGGAGGTGTATGCTGAGCAAAAAAAACAAACAAACAAAAACCACAGTCAATCTTTTTAAAATTCTACCCCTATTATGACCCCTTTAAATTTATTGCTTTGGGCTCAAATCAAGTTATTCAATTAGATCCCTATCCAAGGAACGTATATCTTAAACTTCAAGTGTTTAGACTCAAGATTCTCGGGGTTGTTTGGTAGAGTTGTCAAAGGTCAAATCGTTTAACTTTGTCCACTTAGCAGCCAAATCTCTTGCCGAAAACAGATCACATCGATTTTCCCAAATTTCAGTACCCTGTATATCAAATTTCGAATCTGTAGACTACATGTTGACAGATTTATTACGTAGAGAAATGTACACAAACACACCACAGAAAGACACATAGAGACGTTCACTTTTATAGATAGATAGATAGACTAATAGATTAAACAAAAATATATACGTATACATAAATATATATGGAAACAATTTTTTGTTTAATGTAAAGATTTTACCCAAATATTATGCAAGGATAAATCATGTAGAATTTATTTATTTAAAGTTTCAAATTTTCGGCTTATAAAGCTTTCATTAGGAATTTTATTTTTAAATAATACAATGAATTTTTCTTTTTTTTTTTCCTTGCAATTTTTGTTTCTATAAAAAATACAGATACGCACGTGGTCGTTCTTTCTAACCCCATATTTTGAATTCTGTTTACTCCGTGCTTCTAAAAAGCGGATCACTAATAAGCTACCCATTTGGGCAAGGACAGCGCTTACCACTGGATTGACAATACACAATACCAACAAACTCTGCCAGACGACACCATGGCACGTAAGGAAAAAAATATATTGAGTAAAATGATTGATAATTTATAATTAAGATTAAAAATTAAAAATCGGTTTCAGAAGGATGAACAAACAAAATCAATAAATTGTACTATCGCTTCGGAAACGATGTTTTTATTGAGACAGACAAGAAATCTTGGACAATAATTTTATCATTTCATTTTATAAAACAAAAAGAATGGGTAAGGGTTTAAAGACACCAAAGATAAAACTATCATTTTTAAGTGTATACATATATATATATATATATATATATATATATATATATATATATATATATATATATATATTAGCAGATAGCTCCTCATTGCCCGTAAGTAAATTCGCTGAAATATGCTATTTTAATGCAGGCAGATTTCGTATTTATAGTCTATACTATATTGATTATTGTATTGTATTGTATAATAATACAATATATATTGTATTATCCTCGGGCGTTGTCTGGTCGTGAAATAAGCTTAAACATTGTATTTTAATTAATACTGATTTATTAATTATCATTTTATATTTATATCGTACTCATTATACACAGTAATAATTTTATAAGTTAAAAGTATGACTTGGATGCATCAGCTAGAATTTAAACCAAATCATCTTCTGCCCAGGTCTTTACTCTTTTGGTTATCGTCATATACAAAAGCAATAGTTAAAAGTAAACCCACTTCAGCGCATAAGTGTATATTTGCGCATGCGTACCAGAGGCTTTATCGACATCCTCAAAGTGGTATTTGTTTTAAGTTTTGACTTGTTTGAAGCTATTTTTCTGGCATAAAATCAAATCGTTTTTGTTGCACAGATTCAAACTCTTGATATAGCAAGTTTCAAGATTGTAGACCAAAAATTGAAAAGAGTTTAATAAAGACCGTTACTCAGACAAACAGACAGAGAGAAATATTTTATTTTATACATAACGAGCAAGATTTTTTGTCTGATACTTGGCAATACACAAAGACGTCCAAATTAGACGCACTAAAACCAGGAAGCCCGGCATAGGCCCAGAAAAATTTACGCATTGGAAACGTTACATTTTTCGGTTTATATGGTGTATTGATCATCTTATCTTTACTTATATTTAATCAATCTTAAATATTAGGTGGAAGAAACAATTGAAAAACACTGAGATACAGGGGTCTTCATGAACTCCTTTTTATGTGATAGAATTAAATTAACTTTCCCGCTAAACAATGACAGTCTCTCCCAGATGTGTCTCGTCATCTTGAGACGGGGCAAAGTGCGGCAGGCTGTAGGGGCATTGACTCGACAAGTGTTTATTTTCAAACTCCAAAACTTAACCAGCAATTATATCAGTCACTATCACAAGATATTACTTTCGCGCTTTACCATTATAGCATGGGTAATATAGCGTAAGTGCAAATGTATGCAATATTGTGGGTAATAAAAGACTACAAAAAAGAGAACAATCACGAGAGAGACGAAATAACGTTCGATCTCTCGCGAGAGACGTGGATAACGTTCGAGATTTCGTGAAAAGGACGTTGTAAATCACGTGTGAGCTTACTGTACCAATAAGGAAATAAAAGTATGTTTCTACAAAGAACAAGCGAGGTTATTTCCTATTATTATATTTGGTCCCGTATGCGGCTGAAAAATGAAACAAAACAGAACGTCAGCTGATCCATGTTACACAGCGAGGGGTGTTTGCTCTCCCTGTGGGAAAGTTTTTTTTTTTACTTCCTTTTCTATGGAGGCATGTTTACTTGATAATAATGTGTGTCTGTGTGTGCACGTGCATGTGCTTGTATACGCAAGTGTGTGCAGGCATACATATATGAATGGCTGTCTTCGAATGAGTAGGGATACATTCTGTTTATTGTCAATGTTAGAAACATGTCCTGAATTCAAAAAGTAAAGCTTGCCGTCGTGCTGGGAATATTAATAAGCCTCGTTCTATAATGAAACCCTAATCAAAACTGCAACGTATAATTATCGCTTCAATTTATTGTGTGTGTGTGTGTGTGTGTGTGTGTGTGTGTGTGTGTGTGTGTGTGTGTGTGTGTGTGTGTGAAGGCATAGAACGGCGGGTGGCAAAACAACGTTAATTGATTTTGATAGAATTTCTTTTAGCGTTAAAAGTCCGAATCGAATCGGGTGACATATTAAGGAGATTCGTGGACGGTGTTTCCGGAACGTATAAATAAAATGCCAAGAAAGAAATCACGTACAACAAAGGCCGTATAAGGAAGTGGATGATATATACTTAGAAAAATAGATTGCAAGCTAGATATCGATCAAACTAGATAGATAGATAGATAGATAGATAGATAGATAGATAGTGGGATCCATGATGCATACTTAGATGATAGGTAGATTGTATTGAGATTCCGAATTAATATACACCTACGTATATATATATATATATATATATATATATATATATATATATATGATTATAAAATTCTGTGAAAATTGCTTCTTTGATTCTATCTCATTTCGCCAATCGATTCCATCTCTTAAAAATGTGACAGATGTGTGTATATATATATATATATATATATATATATATATATATATATATATATACGAGTATGTATATACATATATATATATATATATATATGTATTTATATATATTATAAAAATATTGTAACTGAAAATTTATTCAAATTAAAAACAACAACATAATATACCTGTAAGAGAGGTATATACAATTTTGACTATCCGACAAGAGGTTAAAGAAAAAACAAGAAACCCCTAATCCCATTGAGTTTCGAACAATGCATTATAAGAGAAAAGATGTTTGCAAAATACGCATTAAGTTTTGCTGGTTAATTAATTGAAGGAAACAAACAATACACAATTAATAATACTTACATAAAAAATATGAATACATATATATATATATATATATATGCATATATCTATAAATGTGTATATTTGTATATACGTGTTCATATATATGTGTTTATATATGTATAAAAATGTGCCATACGTATGTATGTATATTATATATAAATATATATATAAATATATATATATATATATAAATTTAAAGGAGATTAGAATAATAGTCTAAAGAGCTAAGTGTATTTTAATGTAATAGTGAAATTACTAGTTTAATTAAAATACAGGAAATGCTCGTTGTAATTTAGATATATAATAAGCTCGATAGTTAAATGTCCTAGAGTTAATTCAATATTAAGTAATGTGATTTATAATTTAAAAGTTTTAAAATTTTTAAATTTTAAAAATCAAAATTTAATTAAATTAAAAATCAAAAAACAAAATTTAATTAAATGTTGTTGTTCCTTCTTATGAAACTGATTTTTAATTTAATTAAATTTTGATTTTTAAAATTTAAAAATTTTAAAACTTTTAAATTATAAATCACATTACTTAATATATATATATATATATATATATATATATATATGCGTGTGGGTATATAGAGACTAGGGATTAGTTGTTAAGAGTTATATATCCTAACTAATGGTACGTATATATATATATATATATATATATATATATATATGTATATATATATGTATTTGTGTATATATCAATGTATATATACGTAAATATTGATAAATATGTATATATATATATACGTGTATATATGTAAGTATAGATAAATATGTATATATATATATAGGTGTATATATGTAAATATATATATATGTATATATGGAAAATATATGCGTATATATATGTAAAATATGTGTATATATATGTAATAATATAAGATAATATATACATGTACATGTTTATGTACATATATATGTGTGTATATATATGTATTTGTGAATATATATATATATATAAATAAATATATATATATGTATATATATATATATATATACATATATATATATCCATGGGGTATATCATAGAACCCCACACTTTGTTACAAAATCTACACCCAAAAATAAACTTCACACTAGAACAAAGCCCCAGCGAACTACCTTTCCTAGACATCCTAGTAACAATAAAAAACAACAACATAATTACAGACATCTACAACAAACCCACAGACACTCAACAATACCTCTACTACAGAAGCCACCATCATAAAATCTGTATAAAATCAATACCCTGCTCCCTAGCACGTAGAGTGTACATCATAGTAACACACAGACACCTCCGTTTTACTAGACTGAGTGAACTGCAAATAACCTTGCGGAAAAGAAGATATCCACTACCACTAATGCAAAAGGTATTGAACTGGCTGAAAAAATGGCAATAGACCAACTAAGAATCCCCAAAGAACACAACAACGAACAAATTTTAGTATACGTCTCCACACACAACACAAACAACCCAGAACTATTTACACAGATATCAAAACCTCATCCTCCTCAATAAGAACGACAAACTAACCAACATACTTTAAACGACAAAAATAATAAAAAGCAAACGCCAACCCAAAAACCTAAAACACATCCTAACTTCCTCAGAACTCGTTCCACACACAACAAAAGGAGTTACAAAATGTAACAAACCGCGATGTGGAGTATCTGACATAATAATAGAAGGAAACGCATACACATTCAAAAACCCTACATAAACATTCAAAATAAAAAAGGATCTAAATTGCAGCTCCAGAACTGTAGTATATGCACTAAGATGCACAGCATGCAACAAATCCTACATAGGCGCTACCAAACATTTCAGCAAGAGAGTGGCCTTACATAAGAGCAACATCAAAATTGCAGATAGCAGACACCTCTGTGGTTCAAAACACGTACACACACGCAGTGGAAATAGCTTCAAAATAATGCCAATTTTCTAAACAGACAAGTAATTTTATTTACTTACACAGGAAAAAAAAATTTTTCATAACAAGATTCACTCCCGAAATAAACAGAACTTAATATCAACATAGAAAACCATGAAATGCAAGGAACACTCGCATGCACGTACATATACATATACACACCCACACAAATCAGAACCGACACATTAAAACACACACACACACACAGCCACACACAGACATAATACCCCTGTCTCTAATACAGCACATTGAACAATACCAACCCTACTTAACCTGGAAACTAACAACACTAGGAAACACTTAGAACCATAGTGTATTATCTGTTCCAACACCTCGCCCCTTCAGTCAGTAGAGGAGAAATCCTTCATGACTGAGATAACTATCATCCCTTCTATCATCCCTCCCCCATACCTATACCCCTCCAAGTGGCCCCTCTCCTCTGATGAACGAGATCTTCCTTATACTAAGAACCGATCCTGGGTCTGGCCATACCCACATGGGGAGACAAATATATAGAAACATTATAAAATCCCCTACGTATATTTATAAATACACCTCTCTATCTAAACAAACACTATATTAAGAATACCCGAACAGTCTAAGACTGAAACGAAAAGTCACAATATTAAAATCTAAGAATCTAAAAATTAAATATCAAACTTGAATGAAAACACCCCGACCCTTATTTCAGAGGAACTGCCCCCGTCTTACACATACACACACATTAGTAACGACCTAGGGAAGCAAATAACTCTATAATAAAATATATAAAACAGAACATACATTCTTCAAACCAATAAAAGAAAACACACACACTCACACACACATACACACACATCCTACCCTGTGCACCCAGTTAACCAACTATCAATGGGCCCCCACTCCCACTCAAGTAAGAGGAAAAATGAAAAAAATGAGAAAAAACAAACAAACAAACACAAGCAGATAGAAAGAGAGAGAGAGAGTGTGTGTGTGAGAAGAGAGAGGGAGACAGACAGACAGAGAGAAATAAGACATCAGTCCAGTCCAATGAACCAGTAATAAAAATTGGACATACTAATGAAAAGTAGAATGTGTCCACCTCTCGGAAACATTTCAAATGAACTATGGAAATGTTCTTTTACATTTTAACCACTTGGACATTTTAAATACTTTCTGAAGAAGACGCTTCACAGAACGTCTGAAACGCGTTAAAAACGATTTCAATGATTTAAAAACATTATTACAACGATCTAAAGATAATTTTCAATGAAAAACCAAAACACGGAATATTAAAATAATAAGTGTCTGTATTTTTGAGATGAGGTGTTTTCATTTATTGAGATTGTCGGACTGACTTCCTCATCTTGGTTGTTATAGTCACAACGTTTCGGCCGTTTTGCCCTCCGGCCGTCATCAGGTGTTTTGTATTTTGTTAATGATTCAAGGTTTTCTCTCTCCCACATTGCATGCCTACAATACATACGAACAATCTCTGAAAAGAGTCAGAGAATATGTGCCCCCTACAACATCAGGACAGTATTGAAGAGCGAGTCAACACACAAACAGCCTCTGGTACGAGTGAATAGGAGAACATAACCAAGAACTGCATACACTACATCCCATGCAGTTGCAGAAAGGTGTACAAGGGTGAAACATGCCGTCCCCTTCAAGTAAGGGTAGAAGAACACCGAAAAGTGGTAATTAAAGGGGAGACGAAAAAATCGAGCATATAGTATAAAGTATAGCCAAACATGTCTGGATGGAGAGGGGGGACCATCGCCCCTATGGGGTGAAGTAAAAATAATAATAATAATAATGGAAAGTGAGAAAACTTAAAGAAACAGCTCACATACTTGGACATAACAACCTACTGAGCAAACCAAGCGTAGAGCTGAATGCAATTTGGGAGAGTGAAAATTTTGAATCATTAACAAAATACAAAAAACCTGATTAAGACTGAAGGGCAAAACGGCCGATACGTTGTCACTATAACAACCAAGATGAGGAAGTCAGTCCGACAATCTCAATAAATAATAAAATAATGTTAAAAAATACACATTGTTGGCGACCACCCCCTTATTTAAATATACATCTTTCTCTCGTTGGAATTTCTTAACCCATTTTATATATATATATGTATATATATATATATATATATATATATATATATATATATATATATATATATATTCAATCGTTTAAAAATATGAGAAGGTAAAATCTTATGCGTACATTTTCAGTATTTTCTGCAACAATGCTCAATTCATAAGTAGAGCTAGGTAGTAAGCTATGAAAATATACCATATATATTAACATATCTTATATATATACACACATGTGTATATATATATATGTGTGCATATATACATATATATGTGTATATTTATTTTGCATATTACTACTGTCATTATATATATGGTGCAATATAATAATCGAGAAAGAATTGTTTCTATGATAATAAATACGCAATCAGCATTTATTAAAATACTACGGGGTACCCGACGTTTCCCGGGTGTTTTTAGGTGTTTGCAGGTGTCTATGTAGGAGTAGGGATCATATTTTAAACACGATGTTATAAAATATAGGAAAACCGCGAACAAATGTAAAAAAGAAAGGAAAAAAAATGTGTAAAAAACGGAAAAAAGGTATAGCTAGGAAAACAGGCTCGAACCCGAAGCCTCGAAAAAATACCTTATACGTTACCTCTACGCCAAAGAGACACACAATTAAGAAAGGATAAAATAAACACTTTAAAAATACTTGCAGGTGGTTGAAACATGACGTCCTTGTCGTAGTAGCAGAAGGAGGCCGAGTTAGAATGAAAGAACACACACACACACGCCTCACCCCCCACACCCACATGTTAGCTATTATATTTATAGATGACCCTCGCCCTTGTTTAGTTAATATATGACGCGTAAATTGAAAGGAATAAAAAACAAAACGAACGTGAAAGAATACCAAAGGAAAAAAAGGAAAAACGCTTTGTATTGTTTTCTTTGTTGACCAATTTGAATGTCGTCTGATTCCAATGTCGATATCTTAGTAGTAATTGTGCTAATTAAACTCTCAGAAATAAAAAAATGAATAAGTAAACTAATCCGAAAATAGGAAGTAAGCTCTCCCCTCTAGTATCACGTATGAAATCCGTGCAAACATAATAGAAGTATAAACATAATAAATAAAATATTAAAGCGACTAATCGGTGCAAGATTTGAGGAATGCTGACGGTTGCCTGTTAAAGTTTCTTGTAAAAACTGGAATCCAATGTTAGTCTGTTTCGTATAAGTAATCCGTAGAATCGAAACCGCCCACCCCTACAGAAAGATAAAAAAATATATAGAGAGGAAAACACAGAAGAAATTTATAAAAGGACACAAGTAACCCACGGAATAACTGGAATGTAAAGCCGCGTTTCACCCAACGGAAAAATGCCAATCCATATTTTTAAACAACTAAGAACTCAGCTGATGTTCCTCGTATATTCCCCTGTGGACGTATCCGCAGCGATGTTAAGTGGTCGAGGGCTGAGTATGAATCGAATAGAGAGAAAAGATTTTACAACTTCCATTGATTCTAGCCGAGTGTGGCAGTAAACTCTCACCGGAAAAAATATAGGAATGTAGAAATATCAAGGGTAGTAACCAAAGCGCAAATCTTATATCCTGCGCTGAAGTTTGGGGACAGTACATTTAAATTGAATGTCGTGATTTTTAATCCTATTAAGGTCAAAATCACAAGGGAAGAAATGAGTTCATTTTATTTATACAGAGAAGATGAACATATGAAATATAAGCGTTCTTACGTTCGGAATACGCCCGGCGGCTTACTCCCATATATATATATATATATATATATATATATATATATATATATATATATATATATATATATATATATATATATTTATATATATATATATATATTATAGATATTGATTTATATGCATATATATATTATAGATATTGATTTATATACATATATATTATATATATTGATATATATACATATATATTATAGATATATTTATATATATTATATATATCTGTATTTAATATATATATATATATATTATATATGTATATATAACTATATATATATATATATATATATATATTATATTTATATACATATATATTATATATATGTACATATATATATACAAATATTATATATATATATAGTCATATATACATATGTATTGTATATATATATTTATTTATATACATGTATATTATATATATTTATATATGCCTATATATTATATATATACATATTTATATATATATACATATATTATGTATATATATTTATATATACGTATATATTGTATATACATATGTAGTATATTATAAATATATTTATATACACATATATATTATATTTATATGCATATATATTATATATATATTATATATAAATATAAATTATATACATAAGTATATATTTTATGTACATATATATTATAAATGTACATATGTAATATATACATATATATTATATATACATATATATTATATATACTTATATATTGTGTATATATACATATATATTATTTATATACATATGTATTATACATACTTGTAATTTATATATACATATATATTATATATATTTACGTATATATTATATATATTTACGTATATATTATATCTATACATATATATGTATTATATATATGCATAAATATTATATATATTTATATATTATATATATATGTTATTATTATACATACATTATATCTATATTGTATATACATATATATTAAATATATATACATATATTATACATGCATATATATTATATTTAGATATATATATATATGCACATATATATTATATATAATATACATACACATGATATTATATATAGATATATATTATATATATTGTATATATATATACATATATTCCATATAATTGTATATGTATGTACATATATATTATATATTATATATATATATATATATTATATATTATATATATGTTACTAGAAAATGTACCCCTTGTTGACTGGGTTCAAAAACCGCCTACAGAAAATGGACTCTGATTTATGAAATTATGATAGATTAGTATAGGAAGGGCTTTAAGAGATAGCTTCGAATTTTAGGGTATCAAACCAAAGCAAAATATGATGAAATTAAAAATTAAATAGATAAACATCATAATTTATTATACCATACCTGTTCACACTGAAACATTTATTACAATAATCTAACAAACACCCCATAATTTTATCATACCATATTTCTTCAGACTGAAACATTATTATCAAAATATACTTACGCAGATATATATGAAAAGTCTTCATTAAAGTGTGTGTCTAGTTCCATACTATGGAACACAGGCGCGAACACAGACCCCACAATTTTATTATACCATCCCTATTTAAGTTTAAACATACTTATCAAATATTGTTATGTACATCTATATCAAAAACACTTATAAAAGTTTTTTTTTGATTTTTAATTTTTTTTCTATACTTCGTGGACCAGGCGCGTACGCAGACCGCAAAATGTGGATGAATCATCATTATGCCAGATCAAACATACCCATTCCAGTGTCTGGATACATCTTCTATCATTATATGTGATCAGTTTTTTTTTATTATAGTCAACCATATAGCAGCCTATTCGTGACCAGACACACACAGACGTTCAGCTTTATATTATATTATATATATATATATATATATATATATATATATATATATATATATATATATAATATATTATATATATTATATATATATATATATATATTTAAGTTTGCAGGTTGAAACAAGTAACGAAGAAAGAAATACAAATGACGACTCAACAAAAAAATGTAGATCAAATAAGAAGTGTATTCGGGAAAGGTATATTTACAGGATATTTACATAATGGTATCAAATAAGAAAGTCTTTGCTGGAGAAACATATCTGCTCTCGGCGGCCTTCGGTGGCCTCTGGTGAACACACACTCAGACTAACTGAGTCTTCTTATTTATGTGTAATTACTATCCACATATGCAAATGAATGTGTGCCACCACAACACCCTCCTCCCAAGATTAGAAGTCGCACAGGTTTCAATTTTCTTTTTTATCTTGGGATTTAACATTAATGGTGTTTACGTTATTAGGTGCTGGTATGTTTTTTATTGCTACAGATCTTTCTGGGTCTTGGCGTCGCCCATGTTTATTTATCATATGTCCAAGATATTTAATTTCGCTCATACAAAAGTCGAATTTATTTTCTTTTACTTTATACCCGAATTCTTGTATTCGAGTGAATACTTGTTTTAAATTCTCCTTATGTTCTTCTAAGGATTTGCTCCTGATAACAATGTCGTCCAGGTATGCACATACGCACTCAATGCCACTTAGCATGGTGTTCATCGCTTGTTGAAAAATGGCAGGCGCTACTTTGATGTCCAAGGGCAACCGGTTGTATTTGTACAATCCCTTATGCGTGTTGATGAACATAGTATTTTTCAGCAATTCTCCTCGACCGGTATTTATGAATACGCGTCGCTCAAGTCTATCTTGGAGAAGATATTACCACCATTCAACTTTGTGAATGTTTCTTCTGAGCTTGGTAGAGGGTAATGGTAATCTTGTAATATGGAGTTTAGACCTGTCGAAAAGTCTGCGCACACTCTGATTTCATCATTCTTTTTCTTTACATATACGGTGGGGGCTGCCCAGTCGCTATGTTCTATTTTTGATAGTATACCTGTCTGTTCCAATCTGTCTACGTCCTTCTTAATCTTTTCCAACTCAGCGAACGGAACTTTTCGCTGTTTTCTAAAAATTGGGCTGGTGTTTTCTTTAAGTTCAAACGATGCCTTAAATTTATTGCAACGACCTAATTTAGTCATAAATACATTAGGGAATAATTTTTTTAAGTCCTCTTTTTATATTTTCTGTTTTTGGAGTAGTACATTCTATTTTTTACAGAATGTATCAATTGGCTTATCCCAGAGTCCAAATTTCTCAATTAAATATATTCCAAACAGGTTTTCGCTATTTTTCAATACGTACATTTTTAATTTCTTCGTAATCCCTTTCAATTTTATCGGAAGGATAACTTCTCCTTCAAATTTTATCTCACCACCAGTTACCATCCGAGCTGATTTACTTGTTTTCATCATGGTTGGTTTACCCAACTTTTCCCATGTATTCAAGTTTATTATAGAAATATCGGATCCTGAATCCAGTTGTAATTTTATTCGCGTTTTGAATATTTCCGCTTTTATGTATTTTCGCCGATTTTTTTTCTAATTTTTCATTTGATTTTGTTTGCTGTACTGTCTTTCTAGTGAAATCTTTATATCTGCAACAATCTCTTTTGTGTCCGACTTTCTTGCAAATGTAGCATTTTTTCTTCTTATAAGGGCAATCTGATTCCCAATGTCTTTCTGCGCATCTCTTACAGTTATATTAAAGAAGAGACTTGTTATATTCTGTACTATAATTATAATTATTATATTTGGATTTCTCGTTCCGTTTTGACTGCTTTTATTTGTATAGTTCTTGGTTGGTGTGTATGGTTTTCTAACCTTTCTTACATATGCCACTCCGGATTCACCTATCTTTTTTAATCCTTTTTTAGTGTAATGGCCCTTTCACAATCCTCTGCTAATTTCTGAAGTGTTAAATCTTGCTCAGATTCCAACTCAGACAACACTCGTCTGCGTATTTCTGCATTTTTTGTGGAGACTAACCCTTGTGCGAAAATTAGGCATTTGAAATCTGCTACTGTTAGTTCCGCTAGCTTAAAATTATCACAGTTTTTATTGACAACTGATGCGTATGTAAAATAATCTTGGTTGTCCATCTTCCTTAGATTCATACACAACCATCTCTTATTAAAAAGAGATATATTCGGATTAAATAATTCTTTAGTAATTTTACAGCTTCCATGAAATCTAATTCCGTAGTTTTTTAGGTAGTATATAATTTACGAACTTGCTGTGTTCTCTTACACCCAACTTCCTGAGTAAAAGGCTCACTTTCTGGCTATTTTGCCAACTTTTGCAGTCCAGTTGAAAGACATCATCGTATCTTGTATAGTATCCTTCAAAAGTCTTTTCTTCCTCCGGCACATAATTAAATGTGTCCATGCTATTAAATATAGTTGTATGCGAGAAAGTAGTACTGTCGACATTTTCTCGATTAGTCTTTAATAGTTCCAGTGTTTTAGCAAAACGTTCATTTTGCCTTTCTTAATATTCAAATTGTAACTTCTTCTGCCTTTCTTCTTGTTCAAGTTGTAATTTCTTCTGTCTTTCTTCCTGTTCAAATTGTAATTTCTTCTGCCTTCTTGTTCCATTTTCCATTTCAATAATTTCTCCTCTCTACGTGCATCTAGCTCGGATTGCGCCTTTTGTTGCGTTTGCAAAAATTGCATTAACATTCTAGATAAATCTTCCATTTTTGTTTGTATCCTTCAGTAGCAGTAATGCAGTTACGAAGAAAAATTGTACAATTTCACATGCAGCACAATATCCGTACCATATAAAATGGCTTTTGTTACAAAAAAAATTGTTCATAGTTCCTGTTTTCAATAGTAATATTGCTGCTCGAAAAATATTTTCTCACTTCGTTAGCGAGTCAAGCTCATGCAACCGCAACATAAGAACTGGGGCTTTTGCTGAAACCACAAATACGATTTACTTTTCCGTTTTAGGTATTTCCTAATAAATAACAGCCGAACTTAAGTACAACTCTTTCCATAGAAAAAAAAAAGTTTTTCAACTCGAGTCACAATTTAAAAAAGTAAAATGTATGGACTACATTTAGTTTTTTTTTTTTTTTTTTTGGCGTGACGTTTTACTGTCTTATATTCGTTATCCAGTGATAACTTAAGTTTTTAAAAAAATATTTCCTTGATTTTAGTTTAACTGTGGATTTTGTTTTAAATACCGAAGAGAAAAATTTGGTTTACCAAAATGTCTTTAGTTGGTATTTACAGCAATTTAGGAAATCCACTGGTAAACGTTTTTTTTATCTTTATATATATGTATGTTGCTTCCTTGTAATTTAGTAATACGAATCTGTTCTTCGTAATTTAGTAATAGGAATCTGTTTGTCGTTTTACAAAAAGTCACTTTTACAGTTTGTTATTTTTTAAGATGGATTCCACGGGAAACGGCGTAAATCGTCGCCTTTTTTTTTTAACCTGAATCTAGTTTTTGTTCTTGGAATTTGGGAACGACCGTTTCTTTCTTTTAATGTTGTACTTCGCGAGGAAAATATTTTACAGTTTTCCAATGTTCGCTGAATTATTCATTTTTTTCCGCTTGAGTCGAACTTCTCTTTAGCGTAAAATCTTTTGTTACGACTATTTCTTTCGTCAAAACTTGTACTCCTTAGAAAGGTCAACTGTTGCGTTGTACTTTTTTTTAGTGAGTTCTTTCCATTTCTTCGTCAAACTGTTATATTTGACGTTCATTCTCATCGTCACTGTTAACTTTGCAGGTTGAAACAAGTAATGAAGAAAACAAAACAAATGACGACTCGACAAAAAAGGTCGATCCAATAAGAAATGTATTCGGAAAAGGTATATTTACAGGATATTTACATAATGGTGTCAAATAGGAGAGTCTTTGCTGGAGAAACATATCTGCTCTCGGCGGCCTTCGGTGGCTTCTGGTGAACACACACTCAGACTAACTGAGTCTTCTTATTTATGTGTAATTACTATCCACATATGCAAATGAATGTGTGCCACCACAACAATTATATATTATATAAATATATTATATGTTTATATATTATATATATATATTATATATATATTATATATATATTATATATATTATACATATATTATATTATATATATTATATATCTATATTATATATATATATTGTATATATATATATATTTTATATATATACATTTTATATATATTGTATATATATGTATATTGTATATATATATTTCATATATGAGCAAACAGTTAATAAAATATGTTAAAAAACACTTTGAAATGAGTTAAAATATATTTAAGCTGAAAAGAAAACACGAGATAAATGGATAGTCCTTAATCCGTGGAGTTTCGAAGAAATACTCTCCTTCTCATCAGAGGGTAAGAATTAGCAAAATACGGGATCGGATTTTGCATGCAGAAGTATTTGATGAAACAACAAGTAAGTCAAAGATCTTACTTGAAACAAACAAAAAAGTGAAGCAGAGGGAATATGGTGAAGAAAAAGGTGATTATACATGAATGGATCGTCTGGTGGAAGATAAAAAATCCAGTGTCGGTAAAATTCAAATGTAAAACTTCAAGAAAGTTAAAAGATTTTCCAGTTGTACAAGGAAAATCCAGGGAAATCCCGTAATTGGAAGAAGATGGTCCATAATAATCCAAGGCAGAAATCCATGGAATAATTCACAAAAATGTGTACAAGGAAAAAAGAAAAGATTCCAATAATATTAATAAAAGAAAAATAGGATATGCGTTGCACTCTACTTCCGAGACATAAATATAAATAAGAAAGATCAGGGAAGAGAAAGAGGAGAGAAAAGAATGATGATAAAGTTTAATATAAAATATAAAATAAATGGAAACAAAAGTCAAAATGACCCAGACAGGAAATGTTAAAGGCGCGAAAAAGATATATAGGGCAAAATAATATAGGTCAACTGAAATGTACCTGTCATCACTTAAAAAATGTCAGCAAGAGTTGTTAGACGACACTAAATGGAAAATAAATAAATGAATTAATAAATAAATAGAAAATAAATAATAAATAAAGAATAAATAAATAAATTAAAAATTATAAAATATAAAATATGAAATAAAATTAAAATAAAAATAAAAAATAAAAAAAAATTATTTAAGGGGAGAGGATGGCCGGTATCTGCAAATTCAGAAAAAAAAATGATGATAAAGTTAAATATAAAATATTAAACAAAGGGAAACAAAAGTTAAAACGACCCAGACAGGAAATGTTAAAGGCGCGAAAAAGATATATAAGGAAAAAAATATAGGCCAACTGAAATGTACAGGTCATCACTTAAAAAAATATCAGCGAGAGTTGTTAGACGACACTAAATGGAAAATAAATTAACTAATTTTTTAATTAATTAATAAATAGAAAATAAATAATAAATAAAGAATAAATATTTAAATAAAAAATAATAAAAAATAAAATATAAATTTTAAAGTAAAATAAAATAAAAATAAAAATAAAAATTATCTAAAGGGAGAGGGTAGCCGGTATCTGCAAATTCAGAAAAAAAAGTAAATGCATATAGTAAAATATAAGTAAGTATACATACAAGATATGAAAGTGTGGGTAGATTGATATATTAGATATATAGGAAAGTTTTAAGAATAAAGAAGGAAATGCAGATAAATAACCGGCTAGGCAAAGAAGAGATAAAGAATTAAAATAAAGGATTATTAAATTATAAAGTATTAAGAAGTATGTAGGAAAACGATAAAGTTAAAGATTTGTTTATATCTATATAAAGGGTAAAAGTAATAACTATGTAATTTCAAAATTGTCATAATTAAACTTGGACTTATGTTTACAGAAAGAGATCAGTTCATTTTTAGTATTTATTGTATTATTAATTTGAGGGGAAGTAATTATAGTTATAGCTTCGTTTGTGCTGATGCGACATGCCTTAGAGCCTGGAGTATAAGACGTAACTTTGTATTATAGTCCATTTGATTGAGAAGGGGGTATTGTTAGAGTTAAGTTGTTTTTTTTTAATTAAAGTGGTTAGAGAAGTTCCTTGGTTATTATTAGAATTATGGTTGTTAAAAGAAGAAATGTGGTTTGATATTCTTTTCTTAATTAATGTTGAAGTAGCGCCGATATATGTATGTACTTTATTAAATGCTCGAGGTATGGTATTAATATTAATTTGCTGATTTGTATTAGTTAAATAGTTTTAATTTTGTCCATAATGTTCAACCAATGGTGCGACAGTGTATGTATGAGGACTATTTTGGAGGGGATAATGAGTGTTGTTAGTGTTAGGATGACTGTTAGGAGAAATATTATTATTCTCATTATTATTATTATTATTATTATTATTATTATTATTATTATTACTAGTGTTATGATTGTAGATAGAAGGGCTGCTCGATTGGTGTATTGGATTAGTAACTATATCAGATGGAGGATCGGAAGAAGAATAACATGAAGACGAAATATTAGTGTCTGGTATGGGAGGATTGCGTGGGAGCTCAATAATAGTGCAAGAATATATAACATCTTTATGGATGCAATCATTATTGAGTGGGCAAAGACGTTGTTATTACACTTACAGTTAGTTTTGGGTTTAATTGGGAAAGGGAGTTTTAGGGCTGATTTATTTTTTGTTATTAGATGTAAAGATTCTTTGTCCTAAATTTTTATTGAAAATAGAACTATATCTCTGTGGGTATTTGAAAGAGTTTTGTACAATGTTGAAGAATTCCTTAGGTATATTAGTTTTGACATTTAGGCTAAATGGAGGATTAAACCAAATATTTTTCTTTCTCCTGATGCGACTAGGTGGGGTAGAGGCATTGCGATTAGTATTTTGGTTTGGATTATAAATGTAGACAGGTTCATTGTTATTGATAGCAGCAAATCTTGTTATTCGAACTGGTTTCTTACGAGGCATATTGTGTGTGATTACGGATTTAAGGCGACGTGCAGGAGGAGCATAATTGTTGTATTTAATCTTTCCCTTGTGTCCTGAGTTCCATAAGGCATTATTGAAGAAAGCAACATTTTGATTAAAAGTTTTTTATCAGCAGAAAGAGCAGTAATTCTTCTAGAGACAGATGGTACTATAGATTTTACAATTGAGTTGGGGTAGTTAGAAGATTTATGGACGTATAAAAGCGGAAGATGAGGTTTATGATAGGGGCTATGAGTTTCGGTGTTCAGATTAAGTGTAACATCTAGAAAATTTGAAGTTTTTTTTGTTTGGTTCGATAATTATAGAAAGGGCAAAGTTATTGAAGAAGTTATGTAATTTTTAATTGTTTTATTGTACTCTCTTGGCCTGGCTGTTGTTGTAAAAAGAGCATCATCTCTATAAAAACCCCTTGGATATGTTTAAAGTTGTATTTAAGTTCTTTCAATAAGAAGAGTCCCACTAAATCGGTAACTTCTGCAGAGTCAGAAGCCCCCATCAAGATGTCAAAATTATCAGGGATATTCTTTCTAGTCCAAAGCTTATTATTAAATTGTATAAGGAACTTTCTCGCCAGGAGAATTAATTTTATTTCTAAATTAGTTAAGTCAGAATTTATTTTAGCAAAGATAAGAGCCTTACTTAAAAGGATCGGAGAAATTGATTGATAATAATTTATTTTATATTGTATATATATATATATATATATATATATATATGTATATATATTGTATATATATATTGTATATATATGTATATATATAATATATATATATTATATATATTGTATATATACATATATATAATATATATATTGTATATATAATATGTATATATATATTATATATATTGTATATATATATATATACATATATTATATATATATTATGTATATATATTTATATTATATATATATATATTATATATATATATATATATATATATATATATATTCGTTATATATATATTCATTAAATGGACTTGATCGGTGCTTCCTCCAACGGACTGTGGTGTTTCGCTTGCGTTGTCTGAGCTACATGTTAATTGGTTCTTGCGGTGTTTATGGGTATCTGGGTCAATTGATGTGAGAGTTTTATCATCTCCGTACCTCCGGCCACTAGATGTAGCTATGTACTACGATTGAGTTATAATGGTCATCGAGAGGACGTGTAAAGTCGATGTGGATTCTTGACCATGGCTGGTTAGGTTTCGCCTAAGGTTTGAATGTAAGAGGTGGTGCTTGTCCAGCTAAGGCGTAACCTCTTCACGAGTCGGTCATCTAGACCAGTAGAAGTAGCTTTTCATTAAGCTTTTCATCCTTTTTTTTAACAAGGTTATTGTCGTGAAAATACCGTACAATTCTTTTCTGGAGACTTTTTGAATCACCGTTCTTTCGCTATACAGGAAGACCTCGTCGCAAGTTCTCGAACGTTGCTGTCCTTCAAAGCGATCTTACACGTGATGTCACAAATAATGTCGTCCTTTTCTACACATCTTTTAAATTCAGGTAGGGATACTGGAAGCTCTTCAATTATGTTGCGCATCATTGTTTTTATTTCGATATCGGTACGAAGTACAGCAACTATGGAATACTCAAAATGTTCCCTTTTTTTGATATCAATCGTGATAGGCTATCCGCATGGCTAATTCCTTTTAATAACATATACTCTAATTTAAAATCAGAATGTAGTAGGATAGTATCCCATCTAAGTAGTCTATGTGCAGCATACGTCGGTAAGTCTTTTTTTGGATCCGAAAATTGTCAGTCACGGCGTATGATCGGTTTGTAACGTGAACATTTTTCCATGTAAGTACCTATGCAATTTTGTTCACATTGGTCTTCATTGGTATTTGGATGGCAATAAGCCTCCCCAAAGGTTTCACTACTCTTGGCACTTATCCAGCGGAAGTCTGCTTAGTGGTCTCTCTTCTCAGTCTTTTTTGGTTTTGCGCCTGTTTACAGCGATACACGGGAAGAATAGAAGATTGCAGAAGTGAGGGGAACAGGAGGGGGGTATGATTTTCCGTATAGAATAAAACATAGCAACACAAAAGCATACGCCACGTATAAAGTCAATATAGTCACATCTGCTGCCAATACCTAATGCATGTTTTGCGGATATTATCAGTCGATGTAATTCAATATTGTAACATCCTATGATATTTTTCAGGAGAGTCACTCACACAAACAAGTCGTATTTACAGCTACTAGCAAGATACTTACTGAGTAATTTTTTCTCCACTCCAATAATTTACTGGTGCAAATTGTTGATTTTAAGATTTTAACTGTTGGGTGCACGTAATTATGTAGTTGAATACTATGACTCTGTTACTCTGAAACTCCTTACTTTTCCAGTGATTTAATTAGCTGTTAATGTTACCGTAAAGGTTGGTGTGTATGTGTTCTTATTCTTCTACAGTTCGTTTTCCTTGGGAACTTCCAAGACGTGTATGTGCAAATATAATGCGAACATACCTGATTGCCTTGGCTAGCGGATGATGCCTTCCTAGTCGCTGGTCTCCATATTGGTGGGGAGTGAGTGCTGCAGACATATTCATCAATGAACAACAAGATGGACTGAAGTTTCAATCTTTTATTCAAGGCAAGCCTACATCTCCCGAATCCCTTGTCTGCATTCTCTGCTGCCCAAAACCACTCTCCCCATGTGGTCGTCAACCGGAAGCCTACGGCCACAATTCCCGTGTCACCCCTTCATTTCCGATACATTCTATCTTGTTCGTTCAAGGTTGATGCCTGTCAAATCTAACCTTTTGACACCGCTAAGTCGCTGATGGGAAATCAAAATATGCTTATATAAATTTCTCTTTTTAAAACTATCTATATAACAATTAAGCTGGGATCCCCAATACTACATTAGTTTTAATTGGCCTACACTGTTATTTCATATTTTAGATTTGCCGAAGGATTGATTCATTATTTCTTTAATTAAACATGGCGTAATTATCCAATACATTATATAACTATGACATGATCGCAGACTAAAACTAAATACGCAATACAGCATTATCGCCTGAAGTTACTAATAATTATCTAGCAACATATAAATGCTTATGTAAAACACTAAATATGTAATATATATATATATATAGAGAGAGAGAGAGAGAGAGAGAATGAGAGAGAGAAAATTAGAGAAAGAGAATGAGATAAAGAGAGAGAGAGAGAGAGAGAGAGAGAAAATGAGACAGAGAAAATGAGAGAGAGACAGAGAAAATGAGAGAGACACCCAGATAGTGAAAATGGACGAGAGATAGAGAGAGGGAGAGAGAGAAAGAATGAAAAAGAGACACAAAGAGAAAGTGTGTGAGAGAGAGAGAAATAGGGAAAATAAAAGAGCGCAATAGCAACCTGCAAAAACGTATTAAGCATTAAGTGCCTTGTACTTTATTCAGGTAAATAATCGCCATTCTCGAAAGCGAAAAAAAAAAGAAAGAAATATAATAATAAAAGAATCAATTGGTTTCAAAAATGCGCATTTACAACGTGATGTTCACAATATTTTCTTATGGAGAAATGAGATAAATAGAAATGGAGAAAAAAAAACAGCTCGTCACGTGAAACATAATAGGAAGATGGTATTTTAGATTCTTATTCACGAGAAAAATAAACAGAAAAATATAAATTTACGCAAATTGAAAACATTTGCAAAATTAGATAGTTGCATAAATCATGTAAAAAAGAATGAAGTAACGTGGTAATTGACGCAAAAGATGTAATAAATAAAAAGTAAAAATGTGCGCACACACACACACACACATATATATATATATAATATATATATATATACAATATATATATAACATACAAATATATTATATAATATATATATGTAATATATATTTATATTTATATAATATATATATATTTATACAATATATATATATATTTATACAATATATATATATATATATATAAATCTGGGAGTTTTGTCTGTTGATATTCATATTAAAAAACCTTTTTTCTATTGATTTAAAACGAAAATACAACTGTTATATATGAGTCGTAGCTAATTTAGATATAGTTTTAAACATTAGTTTTAATTAATTCCTTATTAGTTTTTTTTCGGGTCTCTTATGGGATAATAATTTTTAGTTAACTATTGCGTGTAATAATATTAGTGCAGATATTCTAGATGATTTATACCTGCGTAATATTTTCGTAAAAATTTTATAGTAAATATAAAACTCTTTCCGTATGTATATGCATGCATATATATATATTTATATATATATATATATGGATATATATATGCATCTGTATATGCACATATATATGCATTCATATATATATACATACATATATGCACACATATATATGCATATATATGCATACATATGCATGCATATATATGCATACATATATATGCATATAAATGTATATACATATATATGCATATATATGCATACATATATATGCATATAAATGTGCATACATATATGTGTATATATTTGCATGCATATATATACATATATATGCATACATATATATGCATATATATATGCATATATATACATATATATGCATAAAAATATATGTATATATATGCATATATATATACATATATATGCATATATATGCATATATATGCATAAATATATATACATATATATGCATATATGTGGATATAAATGTGACTACATATATATATATATATAAATATATGCATATATATGCATACATACATATACATATATGCATACATATATATGCATGTATATGCATACATATGCATACATATATATGCATATATACGCATACGTATATATATGCATATACATATGCATACGTATATATATGCATATATATATGCATACATATGTATATATATACATGCATACATATATATGCATCTATACATGCATGCATATATATGTATATATATATATGCATACATAGGAGGGACTGCAATCAATAATGACCCTGACCTACTTCCAATAGCAGCAGAGCAACGAAACTTGGCACAGTTATTAGTCTTTCTCTATATAGGAACCACCCAGAGGTATGCATTTTTCTTATCGTTTCTTGTAACTCTTGAGACCGTTTTTGTAGAACACCCCAGCTTGGTCATCCAACCACAACGTGACTTCAGAAATTAAGACTGCATAATTTTGGAAACGATTTCCTTTCAAAAACAACTTCATGGATCGGAAGAGGTGAAAGTCATAGTGTTCAAGGTCAGAAGAGTAGGTAGGATGAGGAAGGATTTCATGGCCAGACGCACGTGCTTCTGATCTGAAGTTGTAGACTGGAACGTTGTCCTGCAGGAGGAGGGTACCTTTGCTGATCTTGTTCCGGCTCTTGATTTTGATAGCTTCCCTTAATTTCTTAAAAAGTGAAGCATAATAGGCTCCTCTAATAGTGGTACCCTTTGCCAGGAAATCTGTCATCACTTCTCCGCCCTGGTCCTAGAAGACTGTGAGCATGACCTTGCCATGTTAGTGGTTTAAGATAGACGTTTTCCTTTTTTTTTTTAGTCCGAAACTTTAGCATTTTAGCAAAAAAAAAAAGAAAAGGAAAACGTCTATCTTAAACCACTAACATAGTCCTTAAACAGATCCTTTGTTCGATAAAATGCATGCCCATTGGTTGATAGGAAGGGGCGCGGTGGATACTAGAAAGCTGATTGGCTAACTAAAAATCCTCAACATATATAAAAACAAGAAACAACCACAGAATTCGCGCATAAGCCTGACGAATCCTATAGTGGATGAAACGCAGAATATTCAGTGTAGCTTAATCGTCATATATATTTTATAAATTACTAACTAGCTCTACCTACGTATTGAGCAACTTTGAAGTAAATACTTAAAGTTTACGCATAAATCTATACTTTCGTATATTAAATTTATGTGAGTAAATGAAGTAGTTATATATATATATATATATATATATATATATATATTCATTCCATGTTGAAAATATTCAAAAGATTAGAATCATTGAGTTCCAACAAAGTGGCTTTACTAGTTCTCAATCAAAAAGAGAAAATTTATAGTGTTTTTATATTATTTACGTTAATATAGTCATAGCTTGCTACAATATGCACACTGTTTCTCTCATTGGTCTCATCAGGCAAGAAAAAAATTTGAAAATTAAAAAAAAGTTGAATTGAATTTTTTTTTTTAATTTAAGAGGAGGAAATATTCTACCATGTCTAACGTGTAGCATGGTTTACAGTACTCATAGCATTAAGTTGAAAGTGTAAGTGTTACGAGTCTGTTCCGTTAAGAAAAGAGTGTTGTTTGAAAGAGTTTGTTGGTGAGGACGAGGTATAGAGATAAGAGGCACCGAGAGAAATAGTGGAAAAGGAGGGAGTTTTTGAAGGAATATTTCCTCCTCTAAAATTATAAATAGTTTTGTTTTTAATTTTTCAAAATGTTTTGTTGCCTGATGAGATCAGTAATGATCGAAACGATCTGCACATCGTAACAAGAAGTTACTATATTTACGTAATAGTAAAAAAAAATTATATATATATATATATATATATGAGCCATAACTTATCAAGGCCCGTATGTTACTCAAGGATGAGTGTTATTGAGTTTAAAGTAGTCAATGGGATAATGTCGTAGTAATAGTTAGTAGTGGACCTTTTGTAAATTCGTTTACTTAAGGAGATGGTTGATCTAGAATTGTTTACGCTGGACGTATATATAATATAATTGTAGCCAGCTGGAAAACAGGCAAACGAAAGATTTTTACATGCGTGACGTTCTAAGTAAGATTCTTTGTTCATGGAATCTAAGTTAGGTTAAGGCACAGATAAAGAGTTGGCGGAATTATTGACAGTAGTTTCAGCTAGTTTTTGTGAGTATTTTGCGAGGGGGGGGGGGCATAGATTGAATCTCAGACGAGCACTTGCAATGAAAATTACGATAAGGCAGAGACAGGCTCGCAACGTCTCTTCTGTGGGAAAGAGGTTGCAGGGAAGAGAAAAGGGAATCGAAGGCAAGGAAGTCTATTTTGAACTCTGTCAAGACAGGATAAGCTGCTTCTACAAGCTTCTGCCCAGATGTGGCAACAGTAATCCACCCTTGAACGTACCTGGCTTTAGAGAATTTAATCTACAATGAGAGATCTAATGTAGCGGTAGAAATATCTTACTATTTTTCTAGCGACCTGGGTCACTGATTTGATTTGGCATATATATATATATATATATATATATATATATATATATATATATATATTCACAATGTTAAATAAAAGCATCAAAAAACATTAAATTAACCTCTCCACAACAGTGAAAGCGAATCAGTATTTTTCTTCCTAATGACATGTGAATTAAAAGGTTCCGGCAATTGATCGACAATACGGTCTTATTAAATGTAATTTTCGTTTACCGATTTCCGAATATTGCGATTAAAATGCATTGACGTTCAAGTTCGACAAAATCGCGTTCCACTGAAATTGTATTTTATATGTTAACTTCAATCACTCGCGTTGAATTCTGTTTTATGCATGTTTATTTGGCTTAAATTATCCATTAAACGTATACATTACATTTTCTAAAGACAGCTCAATCTTCTTTATTTGAATTTGTATCATATTAACGGCATAAATTAAGCAATCCCTTAAGAGTTGTATACAAAAATGTGATATATTGAGACTCCTTTAATTTAACGCCGACGCTAGAGAGCGTAGTTTAGATTCAAACGAGATTGTGTTTTCAAACTGCTTATTAATGCTCAGAACTTAATCTAGAATGAGTGTTCTTGACCGTTAGATAGACAGTAAGATAACGCCGCGATGATCAGTAAGGGTAGAACTTGGGTAATGTTTACTTATATAAGAGGAAGGCAAAACCAGACCTTTATTAGTTTAAACTTTAACACGAGCGTCTTATAGTAAGTTGAGAAGCATTGTCTTTCACAGAAGAACGGTCCAAAAAAGCAAATTGCTCATAAAACTTTCGTTTAATTGTAGGCAGCGATAGAGTAGGGGAAATTGTTGGTAGTTGTTGTAGCTTGTTGAGTATTTGTAGCGAACGTTTTACAGGTATGGCAAAGAATGAATCTAAGTCGAGCCCATATCATTAAATAACAGAGATAGATTCGCAAGGTCTTTTCTGTATGAAAAAAGGCAAAAATAAGCTATCTTTCCTCCATAGTATAAGACCTGACGGAATAATTGATTGTAGGTATAACCCTTTTATACCCTCAAAATTTCCAGCAAAAAACCTTACAGCCAGCTCTGGTTCTCTCCAGAATATGCTGCTGTCATTGCGCACAGAAAGCACTATTTCCTTTGCTTCTAACGTAATAAATGCACTAAGAATAAAGCCATAACGACTGCCAGCAACCATTGGAAAATAGTAATAAAGAAAGCAAGAGGGCCGTATGTTCAGTCGATCAAGGCCAAAGTAACTGGGACGCGGCTTGATTTCCACCAATTCTGGCAAATAACAGAGAGGGTCCCGAATAGAAGTATATGCTCTATCCCAACCATCATCAGTGCACCTGAGCAATCGTAAAAGACAAACTCTTTGCCAAAAACTTTTTCAGCTAATTCTACCCTATACGATAAGGCCCCTCAACCTTCCGTATTTTCCCCTGTATCTGATAACACGTTATGCGACATACAAATATGTGTATGATGTTTCCAAGCTAATCAAGAACCTTGAATTCAGTAAAGCAACTGGCCCTGGCGGTATTCCTATTATAGTGCTCAAAAAGCTTTAACCAGAACTAGCTCCCATACTTATAATGCCGCTTAAGCGTTGTCTTAGAGAGGATTGCTTCCCAAGACCCTGGAATATCTTATCAGTATATTCCATATTGAAAAAATTAGGTGATATCTTATCTCCCTCTCAAGACAGTCCAATCAGTCTCCTGTGCGTCATACGTAAGTTGCTGGAATCTGTGTTAAATAGACAAGTAGTCAGCCACCTCAGCAAAAATAGCTTCCTCGGTGACATGCAATATGGTTTCCGTTGTGCTATATCTACAGCAAATGTGTTAACAATTATATTTCGTAGGATTAGCGATTCTCTCGACGGAGGCTTCCTTTCAAGGGGCATTGGTCTTGACATATCAAATACCTTTGATAGGCTATGACATCAGCCGAGTATTCGCCGAGTTCCTGTCGGCGGTTGTGTAAAAGGCATTCTCCCAGTTCCGAACCCGTATCGAGGCGATGATATATCTGAAAGGCGAGTATATTTAATAGATGTAAGATCTACTACATAATCAAGTTACCTAAATTGATTTTTTGTAATCAAAATTTTAAAATAAAGTTGTAATGTTATTTTCTTTTGTTTTGTTTTTTTGTTTTTTAAGAGCAGCAATTTTATTGTCCCATCTTGTATTACTTGACTTTGATAAACATTACACCAGTTCTCTGTGAACGACTATACTATGTATAAACAAATCTATCTCTGATTATGTTGTTATTTTTGGTGAGCATAAATCATGCTAATAATTTATTGACATTCTTTAACCCGATATCTTTCTATTAAGAACTGTTTCTACAAGAAACTTGGTAATTACGGTAGGGACCACGTGATGGTTGCCAAGGTTCTTAGGATCGTGGTTCTTCGGTGGTGCGAACTGGGTTCGAACTACGTACAGCCATGTTGTTAGCACGCGTCGTTTACCACTTAGTAATCGTCAACTCCCTGCTTGTGTTGTTGACTGTGCAATACCCGCTCTCCCGCAACCCAGAGGGATTTCCTCTTATATTATTATACTATTATAGTAATGTTTATTGTTGTCCCGTCCAGAGCTCCATATTTGGGGTAGGGCTGGATTTTCCCCACATTTAAAACCGACCTTATGTCGAAATTTGACCTCGTTAGAATGAAAACTAATAATTACCAGCCATGACAATTTCACTCTGGTTGAAAACATGTTTTCCATAAGATATTTACATCTAAATAAAATTTGACATTTATCCTGTATTTAATTCGAACAATTGTACTGAACAGACGAGAAGACGATGCCAGAACTATATAAGACAAAGATGACGTCAGCCAGTCATGTAAACAGTGTGATATTACAGATTTTTTTCTGCTCAAAGCGGATATTTGTGAAAGGAAGCCAAAATTCTCAGGACAATGGGTTTTTTCAATGCAGTTTTATTCTTCTGACTGACTGAGTAAAGGCTATATCATAAGTGCATACGTAATAATTCAATAACAAATTATAAAGTCTGTCCTACATGTGCATATATAATGATTTAATTATAAAATTATAAATCCTTATCAACAAGCATATATAATAATTTGATTTAAAAATTATAAAGCCTGTCCAACATGTGCATATATAATAATGTATTTTAAAAAATTATAAATCCTTATCATCAAGCATATATAATAATTTCATTTAAAAATTATAAAGCCTGTCCAACATGTGCATATATAATAATTTAATTAAAAAATTATAAAGCCTTATCAACAAGCATATATAATAATTTATTTAAAAAAAGTATAAATCCTTATCAACAACCATATATAATAATTTCATTTAAAAAATTATAAAGTCTGTCCAACATGTGCATATATAATAATTTATTTTAAAAAATTATAAATCCTTATCAGCAAGCATATATAATAATGTCATTTAAAAAATTATAAAGTCTGTCCAACATGTGCATATATAATAATTTAATTTAAAAATTATAAAGCCTTATCAACAAGCATATATAATAAATTCATTTAAAAAATTATAAAGTCTGTCCAACATGTGCATATATAATAATTTAATTTAAAAAAGTATAAATCCTTATCAACAAGCATATATAATAATTTCATTTAAAAATTATAAATCCTTATCAACAAGCATATATAATAATTAATTTTAAAAAATTATAAATCCTTATCAACAAGCATATATAATAATTTAATTAAAAAATTATAAATCCTTATCAACAAGCATATTAAATAATTTATTTTTAAAAATTATAAATACTTATCAACAAGCATGTATAATAATTTAATTAAAAAATTATAACTCTTTATCAAATGCATATATAATAATTAAATTTAAAAAATATAAAGCTAGCACTGCAAATGGATATATAATAGTTTAGTTAAAATTATAAATACTGGTCAACAAGTGCATATATAATAGTTTAATAAATTAATACTAAGTCTGCACCAAATGTGCATATATAATAAGTTAATAAAAAATATAAAGTCTGCTCAAAATCGATCGATCGATGCCTTCGTTCGGTCTTGAAAGACAATGGATACTCCTTTACACGCAGTTGTGCGTGTAATTGAAAGACAAGGGTCGCGCAATCCCTAACCACACTTCTCTTGAATCGACACTGTTTGGGTCCAGTGGCAAGGAGAAGATCAGGACGACTGGAAACAATGTCGAGATAAGCGGAGAGCACATACAGCATCTGGAAGTTTCAAATGGTCACCCACTTAGCATTGATGAGGCTCAACGCTGCTTAACTTCGGTGATCCAGCGACAACCGGTATGTCAACGTTATTATGCAGTATATTCTGCTCAAAAAGTGTATATGTAAAAAGTTAATAAAAAATATACCGTCTGCTCAACGTGTGCATATATAATCTATAATATAAATCTCCCCTACCTGTTTAAACGTATGTATGTTTTCCTAAATCTTTCGGCAGAGGCGACAGATTTTCACGAGATTAATACCGTGTGGAAGATCGACCTTTCGGGCGACGAATATCGAAAAATTAGCTAAAAGCATTAAGTTTGTCTCCCACAACTGGCCCCTTTTCTACGGGGAGGGTTCGCTTTTTTCGCCGATATTCATCGGAAAGTCATCCTTTATTTTCGATTGACTAGCCTTCGTCACTTCCGGTTTGGCGATGAGCGCAACAGCAAAAACGTCACGGGTTTTTTTTCACACGTTCTTCTCCTCCTTCGCGGTACCGGTTCGAGCCTGCCTACTACCACTTTTTTTTTTTTTTTTTGCTCAACAACACACACCACAAAACACCTGGGAAACGCCGGCACACAGGCAAGTTATTTAATAAAAATGATAAAGTCTGCTCCACAGGTGAATATATAATTATTGAATAAATATTATACAGTCTGCTTTACATGTACATATATGTATTAATGTAATAAAGTATAAAGCCCGCTAAACAAGTACATACATAATATTTTTTTTAATTATACAGTCTGTTCCTCAGTGTGCACATCTATAATAATTTAATTAAAAAAATGTGTATCTTCGAGTAAAAGGAGGTAATTATTGTTGAAGCTAATAATAATTGAACTGATTCTCTTCGCCGATACAAAAGTTGTTTGTTTTTAAAATTTACTTGTCAGGCATGAACTATTGAGCAGACAATAAAAAAATCAATAAGCAATAAAAAAAAATAATTCGGTACGAATGCAGAATGTTTCAGATGGATCCCCGGATTTTTACTACGACACGACGATCGGGGGATATTCTTTTTTACCTCATCATCAAAGTCAACTGAGTCAAACCATTTCTGAAATGACATTTAGTTTATCAACTACGATATACTAGTAGTCTGTGCAGTTCTATGAGGCCCACCTAGTCAGATTTTGCCATAAGAATAAGTTAGTTTTATAAAAAGCGCCTGAGACGCCTTTAACAGAGAATGCCGACTGAGGTGTCCTGGCATTTTTCGGATACCTAGATTGCTCATATTCTGTTGTCATGGCCCTGCAATGTCATTTTCTGGCAGTTGTGTTAAAATTTCTCACAAGATGGAGATAAGTATTTCGAAAACCTTGACTGTATCGCTAGTCTGCTTTTGCAGATGTCTAATTTGTTGTCGTTTTTCAATCATAAACATTACATCCTTCTCCTTATTCCTCTTATTCTACGAGGTGCGTCCCAAAAGTAATGCCTCCTATTTTTTATTCCGACTGATTGAATCAGAATCGGTTGCAAATTTCATTATGATTATGCATTCAAGATCTGAACGTTTTACTTCTTTATTGCAGATATTGACGACGTAAAACTCTAAGAAAGTAACCCCCGTCATGGATCTGCGTCAGAAGCAGAGATACGTCATTGAATTTCTCCACAAAGTAAAATAACTTCAACCGATGAATATTCGCCGGCGTCTGTTGAACGTTTTCAAAGACGATACAGTTGATGCCAGCAGAGTTAGATGAGGGTTGTTACTTGGTGCATATACGTCAACAAAACATATATCTTCAACGCATGCGCAAATATACATTTACATACGTTTAACGATGTTATTTTAAAAGTTTTTATATGCAAAGGGACTTGTTTCAGATGGAAACAAATAACACTGGAGAGATATATTTTGGAAGTTTTGATTCTAGCTGATAATTCAAGTAATAATTCTTTTTAAATCACTAATATATATATTGGGTACAATATAATAATCAACAGATAATTGACTCTGCTATAATGAATATGAAACTTAAGATATCATATTTAAGCGGATTTTACTCCGTGCTTCGCGCGGCGGCCTGATAGCATGATATATTTTGGTATTTAAACGAGTCAATTCAATCTGGATAAAAAAAGAACTTCCAACCACAGTTGACAATGTCATAACACAATTGATGTCCTGCCTTGAAAAAGAAAGAAATAATCACTAATCATTCTATAAGTATGCTCACCGCGCTGTCTATATAAACATAATCAACTTATTGTTTCTGTTCAGTTTTGAGAGACCATAGATACCCTCTGTGTTAGATATTGGTCAGCAATGCTGAAAGATTAATATGATAGTTAATAAATAGTTAAAATAGAATGCCAAAAAGAATGTTATCATAGCGAAATAAATATTTACAGAGAAAATTATTTGTTAAAATGTTTTAATAGAAATTAACGTTAGAACAAAAACAATGATTTCAAAATAGCTTTGATGTCTAGACTCTGAAGTAGCATAACATAGGGGTCACTTTATATGGAATGGACAGCTTGAAAGACGTATCATTTTTAGTCAACAGTCGTGAGTTAGAGTGAACCGACCGAGTCGGTAGTCAAAGTGAGAAAGAGATGGTATTCAGTTCGTGACGGCTTCGAGTATAGGGCATCGGAAATGGAGCGTTGTAGGTGTCCAATGGGGAAACATCCGAAACAAAGCTGCTGAAAAGACCATCAAGGGTTTGAGTTGTACGAATATTCATTTACAGCTTTTCCGGAAATTCATCAAATCGTTATTTAATTTATCTATCGTCGTTAAAGCCATTTTTCTATGTCGTCGCTTGGTAACAATGATAGAACAACAGGCCGTGAAAGTTGATAGCGTGTTATTTTTTTATTTTGTATTTTTTTTTTTTTTTGCATATATAAATTTGAGTTCTGCACCATTCCAAAACGAGAAATGACTAAGTCCATCATTTTCCCCCATGCAAACTACAAAATAGATATACACAGAAAATTATGGACAAATATGGTAAAATAGGCCCCAAAATAGAATGTTTTTATTAGCTCTAAAAAGAACCGCTGTGGCACACCTAAGAGTTATCGCGAAGTATAGACAAACAAAATTATATAGAAATTAGTTTGTTGCAACTTTTCAGAAAGGTTATTACTAATCCAAGGCATCAGTTTTTTTAATAAGCACAAAAGCGTCAATTTCAGCCATTTTAACTCGAAACGCACCCTTGAGGGAGTGTGGGGGTACCGGAGTTTTCCCAGAAAATCCGTTTTGTTACTTTTTTTTACACATATCATGTTAAATGTTTGTGCAAACTTTCAAAAAATTCCAAAGCGTAGTTATTTAGAAAAGTACGGACAGACAAACGACAAGGATTAATTTACAGGTGTAGCCTCCTTTTGTTGAGGGACCAATAATTACGTCGAACGGCGGCTATGTTAAACAGAAACAGTCTACTTGATTACGACTTACGCTTCTGGATTCGGAATGGCAGTCACATATTTTTTTTTGCAATTGTACCTATATTTTAATCGAAAGCAGAGTACAATTATTCCGATATGTTGAATATTAGGTTGGTGTAAAAATAATGTTTATATATATATATAGTTGAACGGCAGAAAACGACATTCCTTTTGTTCCAATTTAATGTGTGTGTTTTTTTTGTTTTTGTATTTTTTTTTTTTTGCAAAACAGTTGAAATAAACAGTTTTTGTAGTGATAGTTTCGTAATTTTCAGAATCGTATTTAGCGTGATTTACATGTGAACACTTCAATTACTACAACATTTTCAATACGATAGAGATTTTATCAAACTTTCTTTAATTAGTGCAAGTAATTAAAAAAAATTAATATTGAAAATAATTAAATTAAAATTAATAAAACATCAGGCGCAATCATTCTTTTCATAAATAGCAGCCTGGGGTAATACGGTTTTATTTATTCAGGTGGGAAAATTGGACCATAATCCAAATTTTCGCTAATAAACTTTAATTAGACCCCTAAGATAGTTTTGGTTTTGCAATTACGAAACAACAACAACAAACAAAAACAAATTCCAATTTTTTGTCTAAAGTCCACCGGCCAAGAATGAAATCAGCAAATATTTTCTGAACGACAAAATATTTAAATTCCAATTCAGTTTAAAAACATAGCAATGTAATGTAAAAATCCAGGTACACAAATACTGGTTTTGAATTCTTCATTGTTACAATATAATAAAATTTAGAAGATTTAGAAAGCGTGGAGGGGTGACCACAGTCACCAGGTTGATTATGACTAGGTGGGAAAGAATTAGTCAGGGTGCTATTGTAACGTAGTCATTACATGTCAATACTCAGTGCCCAGAGGTTATATGCAGACAGTAGCAAGTAAATAAAAACAAAGAAAGAATGACTCTCACTGGTTTCAATTGAATCAACAGATATTTATTTACAGGTACTTTCAGAATAACGTCCTTGCTCTTATTCGAACGTCTGCAGTGTTGAACACGTGGATCTCTGTTGTTGTCCAGCCAGGATTAGGACACGTCTTTCCTGTAACTCGCGGACCACGTGTGTAACACAACTATATCTGTCCTTTCATGTCTCGAACAAGTCTCAATCCTTTACGTCTCGAATACCTTCTTCTCTGAACACGTGTGCCCTTGTCCTCGTTACTTTCACATCGCGCAGCCGGCTTGGTCATTTAGATATTGCTGCTGCTACTATTGCTGCTAACCCAGCCTCAGTAGCTCTGATATACTGTCAATTAGCTTAATAGAATACACTGGACGTGACGGTGTTTCTCTTGGTAAGAACTGGGCGTACCAAGTTTCCATCCAGTCCGTTCCAAAGAAACTCTTCAATTAGGATGTTGCCAACTTTTACGTGGTTACTCCTATAAGTTCCTGAGATCAAACACTTACACGAGAGACCACGTTAAGTTTGTAAACATCCTAAGTAAAATGTGTTTCGAAATTTGCACCACCAAGTGATCAAACTGTTTTGTTAATCATTTAGTCACCGTAAACTCTAAACTGTAACGTGTCGGGAAATCTTAAACGTCAGAGATTCTTTTGAGGCAAGTAAATAAATTGAAGTTCATATACGTATCCGGTGTAATCGGGAATTCATTTCACTTACATTTTTTGTCGCTTTTTTTCTATTTTTATAGAAATCGCTCCAAACAAGGCATGAAAACACTTCGAATAATGACCTAAACGAGCTAAAAAAAAAATACTACAAATGTCAAAAAGTTGCTATCGATAAATGTTAGATGTATAGATTTAAATAAGGAAAATCTTTGTCAGAAACAGCGATCATGGAATGTGATGACTACAGGACAAAAGATGAGAAGCAAGAATTAGGAGGCTGTTGCAACTCTCGTTTTCCTTATTAACAAATACAAAACTAAAATGTAAAACGATGTGGTTTTCTTTTTTATTAACTGGCTAGCTGGCGCAAACATGATCCTGACTGTGTAGCAACACATTACTGCTTATCTAAAAACACACACTCATATATATATATATATATATATATATATATATATATATATATATATATATATATATATATATATATATGGTAAAACTGGTAATTAGTAAAAACTTCATGAAAGTGCTCAATACTATTGCAGAGCAAATATGTGTTTTATTTTTTTATTACCGTTTTATTTGTTTGGCTACATATATTCCGGGTGTTGGACCATGTTAACGATCCAACAGCCTCGTCACGCCTCGCAGAAGTGGTTGTTAGTTATTGGAAAAAAGTGTTTTTAAGAAAAAGAGAAAGAAAGAAAAGGGGACAGGCGGGTGTTGACAATATTTAATTTTTGTAGATTAAAGATACATTCGATTGTATTGTGTGTGTGGGAGTAGCAGATTCAGGTAGGCGTGGGTGGAGATATATAGATATAGTGATGGGGAGGTGGCGAGAGGATGATAAAGAGAAAAGTGAGGGGGTAAGAAGAGGGGAGGAAGTTTCAATATTTTGGTTTTAAATTTTAACTGGCTTTTGGTTTTTCAGCAAGATATATTAAATAGATGGGAGAGGGAGAGAGAGAGGAGGAACGAAAGGGAAAGAGAGGGAGGGCGATAGGGAAAGAGAGAGAGATAGGGGCAAGGGTTAGTGTAGATGTAATTTGTTTTACAAGTAAATGTCCGTAGTCATTACACGTCGGCTTTTTCCTTGCCATTTATAATGTCTTTTATTACATAGGTTAACGCACGCGCATATTTGCACATATACATATACATATATATGTACACTTCTAGGTATCCACGTACAGACACATACGTACACGCACATATGTATAAACAAAGTAAATGCAGACATAGATGGGTTCATAAGTAGACATACACACATATATACACAACTCTTATACATATATGTACACTCACAAAAATATATAGGCACATATACACATATCTGCCTATGTACACGCCCATTTATATACATATATGTGGGGATCAGGTCTCCAGTAAGAAGTACATGTACATACACACATACATACATACATACACATACATATGCATCCACTCTTACACACTTATATGCAATTACATAAATATAGATATTAATAAATGTTAATAAAAATATAAGCACGTAGACATATATAGACACACACAATTATATACATATATCTATACATATTCATATATGTAAAGACATGTCTATATTTATACTAAGTAAATAAGGTTAAGTTATGGCAGATAGACAATAATAGATAAATAAATTAAAATAATAATATAGAATAATTAAAAAAATATAAAATTTTTACATTTTTAAATTTACAAAAGTAAGCAGATGGTTGTGGTTATATTACGAGGTAAGGCAGATGCATCGCTAAGTTCACATATATACTGGTGAGCCCCCAACCTGGTGCATTGGATATATTTATACATACATGCATATATATATATATACATGCATACATACATATACATATATATATACAATAATACACAGACGTGCACTACCTGTACCTAGCAAAAAAAACAAAGCTAGGATAAACAAGTAATTGATAACAAATAATAATAAATAAATAAATACATAAACAAATAAATGTACCAGTACAATTAACAAGGGTAGATACATCGTAAAATGCACACACACACACACATGGAGTGGCTACCAACCTGGCGCCTTGTATATATATGTTCATTATTGTGTACACATAGGTATATTTATATGTATAAAAAAAAGGAGAACGGCCACATAAAACCACTAACCTAGTTCTAAAACAGATCCTTTGTTTGAAAAAATGCATACCCATTGGCTGATAGGAAGGGGCGCGGTGGATACTAGAAAGCTGATTGGCCAACTTGAAATCCTCAACATATATAAAAACAAGAAGCAACGACAGAATTCGCGCAAAATCCTGACGAATCCTATAGTTGGATGAAACGCAGAATATTCAGTGTAGCTTAATCGCCATATATATTTTATAAATTACTAACTAGCTCTACCTAAGTATTGAGCACTTTTGAAGTAAATACTTAAAGTTTATGCATAAATCTATACTTTCGTATATTAAATTTATGTTAATAAATGAAGTAGTTATATATATATATATATATATATATATATATATATATATATATATATATATATATATATGCCCAGTTATACAAATATAAACGAAGATATATGCACGGATCTCCAGTGAGATGTAGATCTACATGCATACACACACATACGTGCACACACACACATGCATCCGTATACACGCATATGGAATGATATATATTGAGAAAAGCACACGACCCCACACATACACAGACATATATGTATGTATACGCACAGAGACGCGCAAATCTACGCTAAGCAAGTAAAATTGAAGTAAGTGTTGCTGGTTTAATTTTTAGAGGTCTGTATTTATTTGCTTGGCTTATACATACAGAGGGTTAGAAGTAACGTTATGAAAGAAATAGCGACAGCTAAGAGGGAATTTACGGAAACCACTAAAAAACGCATCGAAGCACAAAAACTAGGAACTCGTGACTTCTGGAAAATCTACAACAGTGTAGTAAATAATGGGCAATCAACACCTCCCCCACTAACCAACAATTACGAGTTTATTTGCTCAGCAACCGAGAAGGCTAACATGCTTGCCAGTCTGTTTGCTTCAAACTCCACACTGGACCCTCTAAACCAACCCCTACCTCAATTTCCTATGCGGACAGACGCCACGCTAGACGATCTGATAATCACCGCTGCTCAGGTGCATGCTATCATAAAAAACTTGACACTTCCAAAGCATGTGGACCCGACCTCATCCCAGCTGTGCTATTAAAAAAGTGCTCAGCCGAAGTAGCTCCAGTTCTCTCCAAACTCTACAACAAATGTCTTAATGAATCTTGCTTTCCGGGCTGTTGGAAAACTGCTTCTGTGGTACCAGTATTCAAGAATTCTGGCGAAAGAAATGACCCATTAAATTATCGCCCTATTAGCCTCCTCCCACTTTTTGCCAAAATATTTGAGACCTTAATTAACCATGCTCTAGTCCAGCACCTTACAGATGCTAAGCTTCTGACCGACCAACAATATGGATTTAGACAAGCCCGTTCCACGGCAGACATCCTCACTGTAATCTCTGAACGCATATACCATTCACTGGACAAAGCGGGAGAGGGCAGAGCGGTTGCTCTAGATATATCTAAGGCTTTTGACAGGGTATGTCATGAGGGTCTCCTCAGGAAGATTAGATCTTACGGTATCACTGGTAGAATACTAAACATAATTCAATCCTTCTTAGATAAGAGAAAAATCCAGGTTGTCGTCGACGGTCGTACATCTAAACAATATGATATAAAGGCGGGAGTGCCCCACGGATCTATCATTGGACCTCTGCTGTTCCTGATATTCATAAATAACCCCCCCCGACAAAATTGCCTCTGCGATGGGTATGTATGCTGATGACACCACACTCTATAGCAGGCACGACAGGAAAACGAATGAACATATATCTAAAGTAATGGCAGAAACACTAGAGGATGACCTCCAATCAGTAGTGGAATGGGGACAAAAATGGATGGTCACGTTCAATTCCGCCAAGACAAAACTGGTTTCATTCAATAATTACAAGAAACCTTCTCTACCACCTATAGCAATTGCCAACGACTCTTTATCTGAGAGTACATCTCTCAAGCTCCTTGGCCTAACGTTCACAGGAAACATGAGTTGGTACAATTACATCGAGGGCATTGCCAGGGCCGCTGCGAGTAAGGTGGGCTCTCTCTACCGTGCTAGAAAACTTCTAACACCCGAAAGTATCCTGTACCTCTATAAGGCCACTATTCGCCCATGTATGGAGTATTGCTGTCATATTTGGGCTGGTGCATCGGCTACTAGTCTCTCGCTCCTTGACAGGGTTCAAAAGAGAGTCGCAAATCTGATAGGCCCTAAACTGGCATCTAAGCTTCAGCCTCGGTCCCATCGTCGAAACGTTGCATCCCTCTGCCTGTTCTACAAGTATTATAATGGTGAATGCTCTGAAGAACTGCAAGCACTTGTGCCCCACGACGTGAACACTCTCGACAGACCCGACAAGCTGCAAAATCCCACCCGCACACTGTAGAGATCCCTAGATGTAAAAGATCTTTCTACTCCAGTAGTTTCTTCCACAGAACTGCTAGACTTTGGAATTCCATTCCAGGTCACTGCTTCCCCAGCTGTACTGACATGCATAAGTTCAAGTGCAACGTGAACCAACATCTCGCTGCCCTAATCCCTACATAGTACCCCAGTAGATGTTTCCCCTGATAGTAGCCCCCTACACCAAAGTGGCAATGTGCCTTGTTTAGGGTGAAAATGTAATAAAAAAAAAACAAACAAAAGCTAAATGGAGGCTATCTAGAACATATGCTGTAGAACGGAGAAAACAAGGCCAAAGACCCTCGTGTTTTGACGTGATGTTTTGAATATAATAAAATAGGTATTACCACAGTTTCATTTCATTCAGACAAAACACTGAGAAACGAGGCTTAATTAGAGTTGAGGCCCGTTTTGGGGCCAATTTTGGGCCACCCTGTATATGCACATACAGATATACATACAAAACAAAATTGCAACATATGTATACCCATATGGGTGTGGGGAGTTTTAGTAGTAATTAGTAAGCTGGTGGGGGTGGTAGGATTCATGGGTAGACGAATGTGTAGATGGGTAAGGTAGTATAGAGTATGGGGAGAGTTGAGTGAGGAGATTTGGTTGTGTTGATGTTACAGTAATTGGGGGTGTGCGGTAGATGGAAGTATTGTGTGTATTATTCCGCGGGTCCAAAAATGATGTTGTCTGAGGGGTGTTTCAGAAGGGGGTATAATTACTAAGGAGGTGGGATTTGTAATGTTGAGAGTTTATGGTGGTTTCATGTTTTCTATTTAGTAATTTGTGTCTATCCTTAAATCTGAATATAAAAAGTTTTTCGTTTAGGCAGAGGACGCATGGACAGTGTAATGATTTACATATGTTAGATTTTTAAGGATTTCCCACTTAATTTTGGGGATAAGGTTATTTTGTATTAGATCTAGATATTGGGAGGTTAGTGAATTTTTTTAGGGTGGTTGCGGTTTGTGGAGGAGCATTTATATACTCTAAAACTTTCTTTAAAGGAAGTGCCTGCCAGGCCAATGTAGTATTTTTCGTCGTTTGGGTTTTCTCCAGGTGCAATTTTGGCTTTATTTATAAATGCATTGTTGATTAAGTGGGCATCGGGATTTGTTGGTGCAGTTACAGTTATCTCTGCTAGTTAATTTTGTGTTTTCGTCTTTGTTAAGTATTTTCCTATTGTGTTTTTTGATTATTTGTTCTAGGTTATCAGTACAGCTGTAGCTAAGTTTAATTGTGTTTTTATGTAATATTTTGTGTAGTGTGTGATTGGGTGGAAAATGTTTGTTTATTAGTTGGAAGAATTTTTTTTTAGATCGTTTTAACCATTATATTGAAGGAGGGGGGTGAACCAAATTCTTTTTCTGGCCCTATTTTTCTTGTTTGGGGTATTGGATTGATTAGGTTCAATGTAATTAAAGACGGTGTTTGGGTGGCCACTTTCTTTAAGGTCATTTTCATAAAATGTTTTATGCTTGTTGAATATTTCAAGTTTAGAGGAATTGTACTAAGTCCTTTTTCGATAGATGCATGTTTAATATATTTTGTGTGGTCTGATAGTGTGTGTATGTAGAGTGTAAGGTTCATTTGAGTTATTTGACAGATTGAGAGTTATATCGAGAAAGTTAACAGGTTTTACGTTAGATTTAAGGTCCAGTTTTAGACCTACTCTGTTCATTTTTTTAATGTTTTTTCAATTTTTCGCATTTAGTGCCATTTGAATTTCAACTACGATAAGGCCATCGTCTCTATATACTCCTATGTTTTTGTTATTTATAGTTTTTGTGAGAGTATATAGAATGAAGAGACCAACTAGGTCGGTTGCTTCTGCTAAATCAAGAACCCATTGAGAGGTCAAATGATCCGGGTTGGGTGTTTTGGCTGATTAGTACTGTTTTTCTAGATTGTTTTAATATACCTTGCTCACTTTTCTCTTTATCATTCTATCTCCACCCCCTCCCTATATCCATATATCTCCACCACGCCTACCTAAATCTGCTACCCCCACACATACAATAAAATCGAGTGTATCTTAAACCTTCAAAATTGAAATATTGTCAACACCCGCCTCTCCCCATTTCTTTCTTTCTTTTTTTCTTAAAAACACTTTTTCCCAATAACTAACAAACACTTCTGCGAGGCCTGACGAGGCTGTTGCATCGTAAACATAGTCCAACATCTGAAACATATGAAGCCAAGCAGATAAACGGTAATAAAAATAAACACACACACACAAACACACACACACACACACACACACATATATATATATATATATATATGCGTATTGTTTGCTCGTACATTATATATAATTAGCATTTGATTTTTATATCATATGATTAGGCAAAGGACCAAATATAAATTAAATGGCGTTTTTGCAATCAAATTTCAATTTCGGAAAAGCTTAGATGAAGAGAGCTACAGTAGAATCACGTCCGAATGATAGAGCGATGACTAAGATACTGCATTCCTCGACATCATAACCCCGTCTGCCGGGCTTAATTGATTGGGAGATTATGTTCTTAGGTTTTTTTTTAAATTACTGGAAAGGTTAATCGGTGTACCCTGTGTGAACCATAGGGCAACACGAAAGTTCAAACTATTCTGTTCAGTATGCTTTGCGAAACAAAGCAATAATTCAAGTAAAAATAGCGAAATATGTGCGTAGAAAAAAAAGAAAAGAATATATGTTCAATCTCATTTATAAAATTACTGTATCTGGCTGTCTATCTATCTCTTTTTTTGAAAAATCTCTGTCTCCTCCGGGACGGACGGTCGTAGAGCAGAGCGAGGCAGCTCAAATTATTGCATTTTCTGCAGAATGTTTTTTATGGGTAAAATAGTTACTAAGTATTAAAAAAGAAGCGGTCCAAAATAAAATAAATTAGAACTTGCCAAGCGTACATCGACTAAACTACTATTTCTACACATGCGAAAATATACATAAATTTGTACATTAATGTTAGTTTATTTTTAGCTAATTTATATCTGACTAACGGTAGCCACGCTTTTTTGCTTTCGGTTTCAGTTTCGATTATAGGTGACTAACCTGGGTGCCTGCGTGGACCGGGTGTTTGGAGGTGTGTGTTGGGCAAAAAAATAGTGGTAGTAGGCAGGCAGGCTCGAACCTATACCGCAAAGGAAGATAAGAATGTGGATAAAAGGAACGTGACGTATTTTCCATTGCATCCATCACCAAACCGGAAGTGGTGGAGGTTTAAATTAAGGATAGTGGCAAGTTGAGGGTGAAGGAATTAATGATTTTAGCTAATTTTTCCATATTTGCGTTCGAAGGGTTGAGCTTCAAAACGATACCGATCTCGTTAAAATCCGTCGCTTCAGTCAAAAGATTTAGACTTAAGTACATACATACATACATGCATACATACATGATGATTGCAACGTCTTGTCAGACGAGTGCCACTCCCTCAGACATTTAAAATCTATGATCCCAAATGCCTGAGGGAGTATCTATACAAATATGATGTTACAGAGTCTGAGCTTTGTACGACAGCTAAGTCTCTCTCTCAGTTTAAAGTGTTGAGATCCAGCAACAAGCAAGAGCAAGATAGCCAGCAACAAATTAAACTGCAGACCAGCTTAATGCTGGTAATGGTCTTCCGCTTTATGGTTTTTTTTAAATCAGAGATTTGCTTCTCCTAGAAAGGTTGCCTTCACCACGGCTTACGGGAGCCCTCTCCACCCCAATACACATACACACACACACACACACACACACACACAAATATACACGGTGCTAGTTGGCCGTTGACCCAGAAAAAGAGTTCATTCGCCCTTTGGAAGGTTTTGTTTTTAATCCTCCAGGGAGACTAGCCGCCCTCCTCCCCAAACAAGTCTGGTGGGGGAACCAGTTTAGTCGCCGGTGACCCGACCATGAGGCAGGTAGTACTGGGTTACATGGTTACATACATACATACATACATACGTACATACAGGTGAGATTTATATAATAGGTTTTATAATAGAACTAATAATAGATGTGCTTGTATAAAAAGTTATGTAAAATTGATATTAAAAAATTTGAACTAACAACCAAAAAAAAAAAAAAAAAAACAGAAAGAAACTGAGGCATAGTATATTTTTTCTCAACAGTTCACTTTTTGTAAGTAAGAAAAAAACACTGCAGCTGAGATCGAAACCACAATCTAAAGACCAAGAATCAAGTATTAGAACCATTAGACCAACTCACCACGTTCTTTAAAAAGTGTGTTCAAACCTCGTGAAACAGTTGACACACTTTTAAAATTCCGTACAAGTTTTTTTTTCGTTAGCAACATTATTTTCAGTTGAAATCCGATTAAATAGTTGTCCACATATACCAAATTTTAAGTATAGAGATCAAAGATTGATTGAGCATATTGACTGAAAATATTCTCACCCACGAACTTTTTCACTTGCCTATATAGATTTTGAAAGTAAGGCAATTTTTTTACTTCAACTATAACTCAACACTCACCTTAAAATTGACGATTTTATAAGTTTTCTGGTCAGATGAAAGCGAATATCACATTCAAATTTGGGGAAAGACAAATAGTTTTCTTGATATTAAGACATTTTCCCAAGGTATCTATAATATCAATCTCATATGTCTGTTTAAATGTATGTACGTATGTCTGCATACACTTTCGACAGAGGCGACGGATTTTCACGCGATCAGTATCATTTTGAAACTCGACGTCTTGAACGACAAAATATTGAAAAATGGTCAAAAACATTAATTCCACACTAACCTGCGCAGTTTCCTACCAGTAGGGATCGATGTTTTGCGTGGCATGTTAGCAAGTAATCGTATTTGTTGAACTGAATTGGCCTAATTTTAATGTTCCGAACTTCCGGTCGCGTCATGGAGTAGCGGTAAGACGCCAGATTTTCTTTCACTTTCTTTTTCGCCTTCGCAGCACGGGTTCGAGCCTCCTGCCTACTACCACGTTTTTTCTCAACACACACCTGCAAACACCCGGGCAATGCCGGGCACACAGGTTAGTCTATTATATGAACCTATCCTCTCTGTTTAAATGTGTGTGTATGTATGTATGTATGTATGTATGTATGTATGTATGTATGTATGCCGTCTGAAACAGCGATGGCATAGTCGAATAATATGTGAAAATTAGAAAAAAAACAGTCAATTATTCCTATAGAAATAATTGTTTTCAATGAGGAAGGGTAGCAAAAAATCGTTCCTTCATGACGATTTAGACAAACACGTATGAGCGAAAAACATTCTTGCTTGATATAGTTTTAATAGAAAAGAAAATTACCTTACTTCGCTCGCGCGAGCGTAGAGTAGTGGTTACAGTGACAGTGTCGTAGTCTTAAGGTTGCGCTTTCGCGCTGACATATCAAACATTTCTTTTCGATTTTTAAGTTTTAATATTCAAACAGGGTTATTAAGCCATTTTTTTTGTTCGTTTATTCTTTATTTTGTTTTTTTTTTTTTCATTTTTCCATCACGTTAACTGTTTTTTTTGTTTTGTTTTTGTTTTTCGGATTTTTAAAGAAGGTTTTGAAAAATTAACAGGGTAATTTACTACATTTTTGAAAAATAAACAGGGTAATATATTACATTTTTGAAAATTAACAAGATAATTTATTACATTTTTTGAAAACTTAACAGGGTAATTTATGACATCTTTTGAAAAATTTACAGGGTAATTTATTACTTTTTGAAAAATTAACAGGGTAATTTATTACATTTTTTTAAATTAACAAGGTAATTTGTTACATTCTTTGTAAAATTAACAGGGTAATTTATTACATTTTTTTTAAATTAAAAGGGTAATTTATTACATTTTTGAAGAATTAACAGGGTAATTTATTACATTTTTTGAAAAATTAACAGGCTAATTTACTACATTTTTTGAAAAATTCACAGGGTAATTTATTACATTTTAAAAAAATTAGTAGAGTAATTTATTTCATTTTTTAAAAATAAACAGAGTAATTTATTACATTTTTTGAAAAATTAACAGGGAAATTTGTTACATTTTTGAAAAATTAACATGGTAGTTTATTAAATTTTTTTGAAAAATTAACAGGGTAATTTATTACATTTTTTGAAAAATTAACAGGGTAATTTATTACATTTTTTGACAAATTAACAGGGTAATTTATTACGTTTTTTGAAAAATTAACAGGGTAATTTGTTACATTTTTTGAAAAATTAACAGGGTAATTTATTACATTTTTTAAAAAATTAGCAGAGTAATCTATTACATTTTTTAAAAATTAACAGAGTAATTTATTACATTTTTTGAAAAATTAACAGGGTAATTTATAACATTTTTTGAAAAATTAACAGGGAAATTTATTACATTTTTTGAAAAATTAACAGGGTAATTTATTACATTTTTTGAAAAATTTACAGGGTAATTTATTACTTTTTTAAAAAAATTAATAGGGTAATTTATTACATTTTGTGAAAAATTAACAGGGTAATTTATTACATTTTTTGAAAAATTAACAGGGTAATTTATTGCATGTTTTGAAAAATTAACAGGGTAATTTATTACATTTACCCCACGCTTATTCTTTATTTTCCATCACGCTCGTTTTTTATTGTTTTTGTTTTTCCGATTTTTCAAAAGTTTCAACATTTAAACAGGGTTATTTTTTTTTTGTTTATTCTCTGTTTCCATTTTATCGTTTTAATTTACCCAACACCCACACATACCTCACCACACCAGGACAATGCCGTGTAGCCCGGTTTGTCTACTGTATATATTTTAAACTTCTGTTAGAATGTATGTATGTTTGGATGTCTCGCTAATACTTTCGACCTACGCGACCAACACTGACAAAAATTGAATCCTTTAAAGGCTCTTGGCGTATTGATATCCAAGAATTGGCCTAAAGCATTCATTCTTTCGCTGTCAACTCTGCCGTTTTTTACAAGGAGGGGATCATTTTTTTTCGTCGACATTTTTTCAAGTCATTTAAGTCTCGGGTGAACGACGTCGCACAAAAGGGATTATTTTGAACGTTCATGACGGCATAACCGCGGTGGGCGCATCGATAAAACCGTTCGTTTTTTTTGTTGTTGTTTTGTTTTTTTGTGCGCTGTTTTCCTCTTCTTTTTCCTTTTTCGCGTTACTGGTTCGAGTTTGTCTACTACCACGATTTTTTTTTTTGCACTCGTACGAGTACTCTCTGCTATTTTGAGTTGTTTTTATTCATTGTTTTTATGGCTTTCGTTACTCAACCACCCCCTTACACACACCGCAACACACCCGGGAAAAGCCGGGCACCTGGGTTAGTTACATTTTAAAAGTTGGTGGCGTTCACCATTCTAAACATGGGACGAAGAAGTGTTTCCTAACACGCATAAATATTTGTTTTGTTTCTTTTTTCAATTGGAAAAATATGGCCGCCAATGGGTACTCATGAACTTATTGATCCGTACTGAAATAATAACGTTATTATTTAAAAAGCCATTCTTAGCACAGTGAGGGGAGGGTGTTTTGTGCCTATTCTGTACTTTAATCTTACAATTGAATAAAAAAAGCTATCATAAAACTTTAATTAAACTTGGAAATACGATTTAAAACATAACGCGAATCAGTAAGTGCATTAGCACCCACCAATGAAACATAATGAACTACATTGAATAATAATGGTCCCAGTATCCGGAAAACTTATTGTCTGTTTTTAATTTAAATGCGATATTCGTGTTCAGCACATCTATAAAAGTCGTCAATTTATCGAAGAGTCTTGCGTTGCAGTTAAAGTAAAAAATATATATATACAAAAATGTAAATGTACTTATTACTATGTGGTGTGTTCATTAAAATATTAAATATAAATAATTTTATTGTGCATTGTCTTTTTAAATCTGTACTTATAAAATACTATTGCAAATCTACCCATCTGTTTGTACATATGCATTTTCTATGGATTTAAATCCAGAATAAATTAATTTATACTCACGAGTTTATGCGATTCCAAATATTTTCCACTGCCAAGTAATAATTATTTTTAACTATTAACAGAATATTGAAATATCTCACTTCTTTACGAAGAAAGGGAAAGGCATTTTGCTTGAATGCCATTTTTTTTTTTTACACAGTGATCACCACTTATCAAGGCCCGGAAGCCACTCAGGGATAAGGGTTATTGCAAGTACATTACGTTAGTGAGGAGATTTGCTGATATGTTTACTTAAGGGGGCGGTTCATTAGGAATGTGTTAACATTGGACTTGAAGACAACCAAGTTGTATTCCGGAGGGAAGCAGGCAGACGGAACAGAGTTCCACAGGCTTGCAGTTCTAAGAAAGAAGCTTTGTTCATGGTATCTGCGTTTTGATTTAGGCACAGATATAGAGTGCGGGAAATTTTTCACAGTGGATTCAGCTAGACGGGTGTTTTTCGTGAAAGATTGGCGAGGGGTACCAGGGATTGGAGTTCAGACGAGCATCTGCCATGGAAATAACGATAAAAACAAGGACAGGCTCGCAACGTCTCTTCTGTGGGAGAGAGGTTGCAGGGTAGAGAAAAGGGCATCAACCACTAAGCCACGAAGTCTATTTTGTACTCTGTCAAGGCAGGATAGGCTGTTTTTAGCAGCTCCTGCCCAGATATGGCAACAGTATTCCATCCTTGGACGGACTTGGCTTTTATATAGATAGAGAATTGCATCAGTAGTGAGATATCTTCTGGAGCGGTAGAAGGATCCCACCACCTTTCCAGCGACCTTGGCAACAGACTTGATGTACGTGTTCCATTTCAGATCAGGAGTAAAGGTCAAACCCAGAAGCTTGTCAAAACACGGGGCCTCACCCAGACGAGAGCCATCCATCACAATTGATGCCAGATGGGGATCAGAGCGTTGATGACGTCAGGATAGGGGTTTGGTTTTGGATGCATTAAAGGTAACCAGCCACATCTTCCCCCACTGAACCATGCGCTCGAGATCAGAGGAGAGAGAATCAGAGAGAACTTTGTCATTTACAGCCTTTGATGTGTTGCCGTAGATGGTCGTGTCATCAGCATAGATGTCATCGAATGATTTAAGTATGTGTTTAGGGAGATCATTTATGTAGATCAGGAATAGAGTTAGGCCCAGGATTGACCCCTGAGGGACTCCAGCATTTATATTGCAGGCCTCCGATTTTGGTCCATCGACCACTACTCTTATGAGCCTATCGGAGAGAAATGATTTAATGATTGAGAAAACATTTCCAGTTATACCGTAGCTGGAAATCTTGTGAAGTAGACCCTTATGCCATACCTTGTCGAAGGCCTTTGATATGTCGAGAGCAATTGCCCTAGAAAGGAAGCCTTTGTCAAGAGATTCACTAATCCTGTGGGATATAACCGTCAGCACATCTGCGGTAGATCTTGCAGAGCGGAAACCATATTGTGTGTCACTAAGAAGGTTATTCCTGCTGAGGTGGTTGACTATTTCTCTATTTAATATGGATTCCAGCAACTTACTCATAACACACAGGAGACTTATAGGTCTGTATTGAGAGGGAGATGACTTATCACCTGAATTCTTAAATACAGGGCAAACTGATGAGGTATTCCAAGGAATCGGAAAGCACTTCTCCTTAAGGCAGCGCTTAAATAGTTTCGTAAGTATGGGAGCAAGTTCTGGTTGAAGCTTTTTTTACACTATAATTAGGATGCCATCAGGGCCAGTTGCTTTACTGGAATCTAGGTTCTTTATTAGCTTGGCGACCTCATGCACGGATATTTGTATGTTACCTAGCATGTTCTGTGTTATAGGAGGAAATATGGGGAATTGGTGGCCTTCGTCGCATAGGGTAGAATTTGCTGCAAAGTTCTTTGCAAATAGTTTGGCCTTGTCTGACGCTGAGGAGATGACCTCTGGTCCATTGATAATGGTTGGGATAGAACGCACACTTCTGTTCAGGATCCTTTTTGTTATTTGCCAAAACTGGTGGGATCCAAGCCGCTGATCAGCTACCTTGGATTTAACAGACTGGGCATATAGCTCTCTTGCATTTTTTATTACTCTTTTACAGTGGTTGCTGGCAGACCTAAAAGCAGCTTTAGTCTCAGTGCATCTATTACGTTGGTAGCTATGGAAAAAGTGATTCATGTGCGCGATAGCAGCAGCACATTCTGGGGAGAACCATGGCTGGCTGTTAGGTTTTTGTTGGAATTTTTTAGATGGTATGAATTGGTCTATGCCTGCAATTAACCATTCCGTCAGATCTGATACTATAGAGGACACATCCTTTTTAAACATGGAGTGCAGAGGTAAATCAGATATGAATGTACGGAAGCTATCCCAGTCAGCCATAGAGTATCGGTATACAGTACGGTGGAGGGGTACGTCTGGGGGCTTCTTACATTTTGTTTTTATCTTAACTGATACGACGGAGTGGTCGGAGGATCCTAGAGGAGAATGAACGGAATATGAACATAGCTCAGGGGAAGTCGAGAGAAAAAGGTCTAAGAGGCTTGCATATTGACCGGGTGTATCGGGCACACGGGTGGGCTCGCGAACAATCTGAGTGAGATCATAAGCAATGGCAAAATCATGACAAAACCTCCCCTCATCATCTGTCTTATTTGAATGGGTCAGCCATTCCACGTTATGGACGTTGAAGTCACCACATATGTGGATGTTAGCTGAGGGATGTGAAGACAGTATGTGGTCTATTTTCTCAGATATGCTCTTAAAGATAGTAACTCCGCTGTTGTGGGGCCTATAGAGGGCAAATATAAATGCAGTGGTGTTAGCAAGTGCAACCCTGAAGCACATATAGGGTAAATTAGGATCTTCTCTAGAGATATCCCTGCCACACGGGAAGCCATCCTTAATGTAGGCACATATTCCATGCCCATGGCGATCTTGGGGGTCAGATTTAGCTGTTAAATTTGAGTATCCGTTAATTATGAACTCATCTAGGGAAGTGGTCGGCCCTATTCCAGTTTTACTTAGAAAGAACATGTCCGGTTTCGTCTCCTGTAATTGGGTTTCAACCTCTGGAAGGTTGGAACGTAGACCCCTGATGTTGGAGAAGGAGACCTGGTAGTAGGGGTCTACGTTGGAAGATGGGGTTCTAGGTTTAATCGAGTTTTTATTCTGGAGATATTTCATGTTGAGGTTTGGGGATTTGTGGAATAGGTCGGCATACTTGGTTAGAGCAGTACAGAGAGGGAAAGTAAGAGAGAAAAAGACAGGATTTTTTTTGTGGCACACAAAAAGGTAAAGCCGTAACAATTACCCACTAGTATGGCATCGAGAGGCCCCACCAAAGACTACTGCATGGTCCAGATCCACTCACCAAATATACAGCAGTCCCAGTACTTTGCGCCTGCTGATAGGACAGCCTCCTTAGTGGTTAATCCAAGGTTCGGGTCCCTGACTATCAGGCGGATAACGTCAGCCCAGACAAACGTTTACCTCCAGCACCCTTACTAGTGACATGGCCACAAGGACAGATAGAGACAGAAAAATTTCCGACATCTCAGACTACTGGTCACCAAGTACTACCGACCTTTAAGCAGCTTTTTCTTCACCCTTTGTCAGAAAAATCACTCATTGAATGAGGGCTGGATGACAAAATAGGAGAAGCGAGAGTTACTGGAGCTGCCGATAAAACATCCACTGTATTATCTACTCTCCATTTAAAAAAAAAGGGGGGGGAATGGGGACAAGTGACTTACTTTATATCTAAGTAGTAAGTCCGGTGCTAAGTTAACAATTCAGGACACTTTTGATCATAATCTCCCCTCCCATATTAATGGGTGGAAGTTTGTCGTTATCTATCGAGTTTAAATTATTAGAGTTTCATCTTATAATTAATTAAAATCCAATAATTAACTATTATCAGTTTGTAAAGTCGGCTTAATATTAATTTACATTCGAGTTTAGATAATTATTCAAGGTTTTACTTTAGGTGGTTCGTTTTCATGAGTAACTGTTTCTTTGCACTGTATTATATTTCGCATGTACTAGAATATAAGGCTAACTATATTAGATGGTTTTATTTGCCAGCAAGAAGAAGGCATTTACAATATATGCAAGCTTGCAGTAAAAGTATATATTAAGTATACTACTTAAATAAAGTCCTAACATTATCTATTCTATTAGAATAATTCCCGGCATTTTTTCTTTTATCGTTAGTTGCCGGCATTTTGTTTGTTTTTATTGTTTAACTTTGTAGAATGAGGGGGGCGGATAATACAGGAGAATATAGACAAAATACATAAATAAAACACGAAAAAAACACGTTTATAAACAAAGTAACATAGAAAGAAACATTTAGGATTAGTTTAAAAAAATAAAATAAAATAAAAAAATAATTAACCTTGTTGCGCTAGAAGATTCCGTTCTCCGTCTGTTTGTCAACTCGTAGCTAGCATGTTTTTCTAGAGTGAAAGAAGATTTCTACTTCCGGATAACTTGGTCGAGTGCCTACCTATTTATAGTATAAAAGTCGTTACGGTCGGATGTGTGAAAATATTTAATTTACATTTTTTTTTGTTTAAAAAAAAAAAAGTTCTAACTTTTTTTTTTTTTATAAAGTCCTAACATTATCTATTCTATTAGAATAATTTCCGGCATGTTTTTCTTTTATCTTTAGTTGCCGGCATTTTGTTTGTTTTTATTGTTTAACTTTGTAGAATGAGGGGGAGGCGGATAATACAGGAGACTGCAGACAAAATACATAAATAAAACACGAAAAAACACGTTTATAAACAAAATTCGTTTAATAGAACTTAAAAAAATATTTTGAATATGGATTTTAATAAATATTGAGTTGTTAGTAAAAAATATATATATTTCGACAGTCAAAGTCATGGGGAGGAATTACAACTAAAACTTGCCTGTCTAAAGCCACTGTCCATAGTTTGTGTTCCTTCTCTTATCTCCTCTCCCCTTTCTCGCTATCTATCTATCTATCTAAAACTAAATTAAACTTCCATGAGCAAACTTATATTCGTAGAACTATCCGTTTGTCGAAAACAACAACTTCAAAGATGAATATACGATCGTTTACATGTGCAATGTAAACACATTATTGTGTAACCGAACACCCACAAAAAAAAAGAAGAAAAAAAAGAAAAATGTAAACACAGAGTTTGGTTGTAATTCTAAACTGCAAAGGTGCCAATGTTCAACCCCTAAAGATGAAAACACAAGTTTCTGAAATGTGCACGAAATTAAACCAAATTTCAAAACGAAACTTCCTTTAGAACAAGAAGATATCATCATTTTTATTTAAAATCTACTCGTAAAAACTGTATTTTTCACATGAAATAAAAAGCATTAAAAATAGAAAAATGAGTCCGGTACGTACAAAAGTAACTTCTTTTGCCTACGCTAATTTATTGTATGCTTATTTTTATTTATTTATTTTGTCGCGTAGTCGTGGTTGGCTTCTCTGCGTAATCCAAAAACGCTCTCTCCTCAGCATGTTAAGAACGAGTGGCCCGTCCTTTACTTAAAAAATCACCAAAAATCAGGAACTTAACCAATTTTAATTAAATTTTCAGTATTTTTGAAATGATGACCGTGTAATATAATAACTTAATAATTTTTATTGAAATCTTCATGGAAATGTATTATTTTGTTTTAAACAAAAAATGGTTTTCCGTGATAAATTAAAGACGCAAGAATTTATTTTTGCTTTATATATATATATATATATATATATATATATATATATATATATATATAGTAATTTATAAAATATATATGGCGATTAAGTTATCTTACAGTTGTTGCGACAATTTAGAGATGATAATTAAAGCACATAATAACAAAATACTAAATGAAAACAATGTAAACAACAACAAAATAAACAATAAAAATGTAGACACCATGACAGAAATAAAACCAACACTAGCAGAAGTAATAATAATAATAATAATAATAATAATAATAATAACAACAACAACAATAATAATAATAATAATAATAATAATAATAATAATAATAATAATAATAACAGTAATAATAATAATAACAAACCAACCGCGGACAAGAACAACCATACCATAAATAATAATACTAATAACGAACAAGATAAATGCAATTGAAGACACCGCACAATTTGCCCAGTCCAAAATAAATGTCTAACAAAAAGTTTAGTCTATCAAGCAACAATATTTGCGAAAGAAAACCCGAATAACAAGAAATATTACATAGGCATGACTTCCTTAGATTTTAAAACCCGATACTATGACCAGCTTAATCGCTATATATATTTTATAAATTACTAACTAGCTCTACCTACGTATTGAGCACTTTTGAAGTAAATACTTAAAGTTTACGCATAAATCTATACTTTCGTATATTAAATTTGTGTGAGTAAATGAAGTAGTTATATATATATATATATATATTTATATATATAAAATTATTGTATTTTATTTTTATTGTTACAAATTACGATGCTTTATATATATATATATATATATATATATATATTTATATATATATATATTTATATATATAAATATATATATATATATATATATATATATATATATATATATATATAAAGCATCGTAATTTGTAACAATAAAAATAAAATGAAATAATTTTTGCAGGAACATTACGAAAAAAGCCCCTAAATTTCGTATTAATGAACTCGATATAACTTGAAGAAACATGAATTTATCGAACTACCGATATTACCATTGAATTAAGCATTGTTTATTTAACATTTTCACACAAAATTTATAATTGCAAAAAATATTTCTACTTTTTTTTTAAATTACAGGTTTCGTATAATTTTTATATGCAAGATGTTAATAATTTCCTTGCTCGTAAGAATGTGAAACTTTCGGAGAAACATATTTGTTATATAATATTGCACAATAATTAAAAAAATAATAATTTAAAAACAGGAACATAGTAATTTAAAAAATGGAAAAATTAATACAAACGTTCAGAATAGGAATGTACGATGCACGCCTGGAAAAAAAATTATTACACCTCTTCCTCCCTTTTAATTACATAACGTCCTTTTCACAGTCTTTCGACTGGCTGAAATTTTGTGCCTCCATATATTAGACGGTTTATTATAGTTGTTGCGTTGTGTGAACGGCAGAATCATTCGGTTTGGGGCTAATTAATTAATGTTTTGTACAAACAATGTGTTTGTTTTTTTGTTTTTTATTTAATTCTATATCTTGGGACTTTAATTTACAAATTATCTTTGAAATAGACCCAGAAAACTAACATTTATCTTTTGAAGGATTTTTACAATGAATTTATTTAACTTCAAAATTTAGCTGAATTGAGTAGCTCGCCGTGAAAACATTTTTCATAACATTTTTTTATCTATTTACGTGTACAAATATTTTTTTTCCTTTTGGAAATTAAGTTTACTCCTTAATCTTTCAAATGCAATCAAAATATAGTCGGAAGCCTACAAAACAAGTATGATAAATCGGCTTCTAAAACTAGGTCCCCTATCGTTGTCCGCTCATTTTTGCCCATACCTAGTAAATATTAACTTTATTATTTCAGCAAGGCTCGTATACTGCATAATACCTTAAATTCTGTCCAAAAACAGCCATCATTACCAACTCCCACCGTATTCTTTCAGCGTTGACCTGACACTCAATTACCACTTAACCTCGATGGGTCTTTGTGTCTTGATGATATCTTGCATTAAACAAGGCCGATAGCCATTATTCGCGTACTCTCGTGTAATGAATGAATGCGTGAATGTAGGATTGACATGAAATTCTAAAAGATAAACTAAAAGGACCGAAAATGGGCTGAAATTACTTAAATAAATAAAAAGTAAATGACTTAGAATGATTTTAATAAACTTAAGGATGAATTGAATGACCTTAAGAATGACTTGAATGCTTAAAAAATAACTGGAATCCTTTAAAAACAACTTGAATGATCTGGAGAATGACTTGGATGGCTTTGAGAATGACTGCTTGTAAAGTAGGTAATCATTTTAAATCAAATTAATAAAGAAAAGTGATCACCCACTTTATATCAAAAAGTTACAAACCTAAGTACAGCATGTAGTAAGGACAGATACTACACTTTGATCTTGGCCAAAAGGTCAAGAAAAGGGTATTTATTTGCTCCCCCACCGAGCAAAATAGGCACAAGTCCGATTTTTAATGTAAAGAGTGAAGGGGAAATGGGGACCAGCTCCCAGGGGAGTAGGGGAGCTGGATATTGACAATTGGTATGAAGGGTAGCCCCTACAATGACCAAGGTCTTTCATGCCGTGTCGCCCCCACACATGATCCCCGCCTGCAGCATCTGCCGGATTGGGGCTTTGATCTTAGCCAAAAGGCCAAGAAAAGGGTATGTATTTTCTCCCCCACCGAGCAAAATAGGCACAAGTCCAATTTTTAATGTGAGGAGTGAAGGGAAAATGGGGACGAACTCCCCGGGGAGTAGGGGAGCTGGATAGTGACAATTGGTATTAAGGGTTGCCCCTACATTGACCAAGGTCTTATAGATGTGGTTGCCCCCACATATGGTCTTTGCTTGCAGTATCTGCCAGAACAGATACTACAGTTTGATCTTGGCAAAAAGGCTAGAAAACTGTATTTATTTGCTCCCCCACCGAGCAAATTAGGCACAAGGCCGAGTTTTAATGTGAGGAGTGAACGGGAAATGGGGACCAACTCCCCGGGGAGTAGGGGAGCTAGATAGTGACAATTGGTATGAACGGTTGCCCCTACATTGACCAAGGTCTTATATGTGGGATTGCCCCCACATATCGTCTATGCTTGGAGTATCTGACGAAACAGATACTACACTTTGAAAAAAGCTTAAAAAGCTAATAACAGCATCTATTAACAACAGACCTTTGATCTTAATCAAAAACGCCAAGCACAAAAGTATTACGGACAAACCGACAGGCCGACTGACCGACCGACCGACCGACCGACGGAGTTACTTATAGAGTCGCTTGCACGCGACTAAAAAGCATTTTCTGACAGAACTGTCGTAAGAGACACTGAACTTTTTTTTTTCACTTTAAACTAATTTGCATAATAACATAAACTTTTAAATCGGACCAACCGGTTATGGGAGAATATGCAAAAAATTCGCTCGTTTGCGATTGGTTTGTTTGGTTCACATATTTAAATTAATCCGAATATGTTGGTACCATAGAGAGTTTCCTCTATTTGTTTTACTTTTCTATTTTTTAGCTTGTCGAAGAATTCTCCCGGCAGCTTCAGTTGCTTAAAGATTCTTGACTACTAAATGCCATGCGAGAATACATTTTCAACAATCAATCCGACAGACACCTGTCTACTTCCACGGATTTTAATCTGTCGGGCTGTTGTATTAATTCAAGTATGTCTACTATAAAATGTTATGCCTACTTTTACGAGTGAAGTACGTTTATTGCTTACTGCCTGAGGCGCCCGTACTGATGAAAACCGACGGAACTGCTCATACATTTTTTTATAAACCGGTGTGCACGTCATTTAGTAGTGTTAGCTTGATTCGCTTCCAGTTTTCAACCTTGTGCCCCGTCTTTCTGCGATGGAAAGAGAAAGTACTGTACTGCCGCCCGTGCATACCATACCATCCTGTTTAATACCAAAGATTAGCGTACAGTGCGTCACTATTCTATTGTGAGCCAGTGTCCATGTTTGTTGTACGATACGGGTCAATCCTAGGATGTGCATATTCCCAGGCATTATCGCCTCCTTCGGATAACCGGGTTGATAAGCTGCAAGTTTCTTGGGACGCCCTTTTCCATAAATATCGATTATCGGCTACTTTTTCGCCAGCGAAATTACCTCCCTAGAGTAGCCGACTAAAACCCCCATAAAAAGAAAGACACGCATTGCGCACAGGAAAAGTTCCTTAAACCCTACCCTCATTCTGGTATTATTGTTACTGTATATTCCTTAATGAAATTATGAAGATGCTCTTCCACTGGGTTTTTACCTCACGTAACAAGCAAAAATATCTAAGGGTCAGCCGAAGATGTTGCAAAAACTTTTCTCAAATAACAAAATAAAAGGTAAGTTTTCTTGAATTCATTTTACACTTTTGTTTATTTATAAAAGTAAATTATAAATGCTGAAAACGAATATCGCATTAAAATTTGGGACGGACAAGTAATTAAGATATCTTTTTCAATGCATTACTTAATGAATTTCTGTGTCCTCACCTTCACATGGGTAACGGGCGTTTTTAACACGCATGTGCATTAATACTTTTTCCGTTGGGAAAATTCTGGCCTCCAGTGAAAACAAAGGGATTATATTGGATAATAAATGTTTTAATATCTAAAAAGAAAAACCCTACTTAACTGGCTAAATATTGTATTCGTTTTTAGCATACCCAAAAATCTATAAAAGTCAATTTAAACGGTGACTGACCGGTTGCAGTTAAAGTAAAAAAAAAAAAATCCCAAAGTAACTTATTGGCTGCCAATTACTCAATTTCTGTCATTTACAAAAAACAAGAACAAAAACAATGATGTATGTAAGCACACAGAATATGTCAGTTATAACTGACATGATTGCCCATTGTTTCTTTTGCTTTAATTTTTCAATCTTTCGGAATAAGGAAGACTTGAGATAGAGCCATATTGGTGAAAATGCACTGAGGGACCACCCGAAGAGTTATCTTTAAACAGTTGATTACAGGGAGGTCGAAAATAAGAAAATGTCTTTAGGAATAAAAAACCCTAATCTCCCCATATTAAGAACGGCTTTCGGAATAAATATTTGCAAATTGGACAACCAGTGCACATTGATCGTTTACGGGTCCCCCCCAGTGCATTTTCATATCGATATTTATTTTTATTTATTTTTATTTATTTGTTCTTATAGGGAGCATTATTTATAGAAGTCGTAGGTTGATTTAAATTAGAGTACTTATGACTGGGCCCCAAGAGGATTTCACTACCTTGTATTCTGCAGAACAATTTACGATAAGACATCTTTTTTTGTGCTATTGCATAGTGATCCACACTATTTTTGAATTGTATTTTCACGTTCAAAGTTGTATGTTTTTTTTATTCAATTGTAAGGGTGAAGTACAGAATAGGAAGAAAAAACCCTCCCCTCCCCATGTTAAGAATTTATTTATTTTAATAACGTTATTATGTCAGCACGGATCACTCTCTGCATGAGTACCTTTTTTTTCAGAGAACAATTAACTTGTCTTTATTTTATGTTTATGCTTCCTGTGTAAATATGAGACAAATCGATCTTTAATGTTCATTTTAAGCAAAAATAACATTGATTACTTAATGTTCATGTCGAAATTAGTAATATGTCAAACAATTACGAAAATTCACGTAGAACAACTGTTAGTTTTTTTAGTAAAAAGTCTTTAGTTATGAGTTGAACATTAGAGGCGGCAATGACGATGGTGAAACTTATGAAACAAGGATTATTAATCCTGAAACAATTAAGATAGGTCAGTTTAACAAAATATTTTTAAGATTCCAAATACTGTTCTATTTAAACAGAAAAAAGCAGTAAGTTAAATCAAATATATTTTTTTATATTTAAGATATTAAGTGTTTATTTTTTAATCTTTTAAGTATAAACAGTAATTTCAGTTCTGTTTTTCGAAAATTTCTATAAAAAATACTGCACAATGTTCAAGTTTTCATTTTCTGCAAATGCAAGCCCCCTCTTCCGATTTTCCGGAAAAAATACTTTTAACTACAAATTTCCACTCGATCGAGATTTTTCCTAATTTTAGGATGTATTACAATTAAGTAATATGGATGTTTTAGGCACCGCCAAAACTGGGGGGGGGAGGCAGGTCAGTACTTTTTGACGGACCGTCTTTTTAAAAATCTACCAAAAATCAGGTAATTATCCGATCAATACGAAATTTTCAGCGATTATTAGGAGACGAATGAACTTTATAACAGTGTACTTATTTTTCATAAACGATATTTATATATATATATATATATTTGCTTACAACCCCCCTTGTTTTGAAGTGGGAACAAATATGCTTAAAATAATCATCTGAAATTGAAATCAACATATTGTGTTGTTGTAAGGGACAGAATTATAGATTCAAAAAAAAAATAAATAAATAAATTGTTTGCATACCTTATTTTGACGTCTGAATATCAGAACTTCGATTGTGTTTAATTATCCCGCTTTTGAGTTTTGAAGTGTGAAATTCGGTGAATATGTTAAGTAAAATAATTAATTTAAGTTAAGCAAAACAAAAAAAAAATTTTTTAATATTTATACGAAAAAAGCTATTTTAAAATTTTTGATAAATGAATTAACAATTTTTTTTTTTTAGCGAGCCGAATAATACATGACCATTATTAAACAGGGCATGCTTTGAATAATCGATACCAAAAAAAAAATTCGATAAATATTGTGCCCTTTGTGTTAAAAATAGCATCATTTTTTTCGATCCCGTTTGAAAACGTTTGCCGACTTTCGACTACGGTTGACAAAACGCGCTGAAATATTTTTTTTATTCTGCTTTAAATTGCCCCCCCCCATTTTGGGGAGCCTGGCCCCCACACACATACACATTAAAAACCAAACACATACAAATGGTCACCCATCTGGTACTGGCCAGCCTCAGCTTAATAATACATTGAAATTTTCGTCACTGAAAAATAAGTTTTTTTTTTGGCCTGTTTGGTCTTCCATAGTTTGCTTTTTATCAAACGAAAACGTAAACAGAGTCGATCTGAACTCTACGTCAACGCGAAATATCTGGTTACCTATATGAATAAGTGGAATTATTTGAAAATCAGGTACTTATATTATAATGTTTTTGCATATTCTCTTAGAAAATCATCCTAAATCTTAGTTAGACAATAAATTAATTAATTATTTCAAAACCCCCCTTTTTTTTTTAAATATTTAAGTACGTTTTTTGTGCAAGACAAAAAATGTCAATTGTTAATTTTTGGGAAAATTTAACATTTAAAATTGAATTAAAAATAGTAGAAAAAGTTTTACATTATTCTGTTTTCTATATGATAAAATTCAGGGTTTTATCTTTCTGGAAAAAAAAAGTTACTCAGAAATAATGGATTTTAATAAATTTAATTTCGTTTTAAAAAACAACTTGATTTTGCGACCATTTTTGGCGGTGCCTAGGATGTTTTAAAAATCTGTCACCTCTAAACAAGTATTTTATTTGCTGCTTTTGAATAAGAAAATGCGTCTACTTTGTTCGAAACTAACTTTATATTTCAATAAAGACTAAACATCTCTGGGTGCTGTTTCTTTAAGAAATTAAGCGTATTTACGAAATATTAGAAGGCAAGAGGGTAGGATACGATTTTACCGAATTGAAACCTGCATCAAATCAAGTCTTCGAAATATTTCAAATATTTCTCCCCCAATTTATCGTCTGCAGATTCCGGAATTCATGAAAACATAATCTCCGTCAATTATTTTATTTTTATTTTTTAATGAATATTCTGCAGTTGTACATTTCATTTTTTTGTTGTTGTTGTTGTTACCATACTTAGTCTTTGAAAATAGATTGTAGTGCACCCTTGTGACGGCACATTATTTTTAGTTTCAGTTTAGAGAGCGCACAGCAGGGGCAGACAAATGCAATTTCACGACAGAATCAAAAATTTGAACAAATGTCAATTTATCTGAACGTGTATAGAATTAAAATAAAGAAAACGATACTTTTATTTGTGCATATTCAGAATTGCAACAATTAAAAGTAAAAAAAAAATACAGAAAAGTTTGTATGATTTACACATCAGTCACGGAACGAAGCTTCCCGAAAATCATGTCATTTAAGTAGATTTTTCATTTTTTTTATTCAAGAAAATCAAATTTTACAACTTAGCGAGCCGTAGCGTTTTCGGCGGCCATGATAAATCCGATGAAACCAGGAAGTGACAACTCGGTTCGAAGTGTCGAGGTCAAAATCAGACTTCAGTTGAATACAATGTAGTGAAATGGTAGATTTTGATGTTCTTGATTAAAAGAAAAAACACTACCTGATCGAGTTGCGTGATTTTTGGAATATGGTATCTTCGTTTTCCTACAAGTACATACATCAAATATTTTTTGTGCTTTTATAGAAGAATTAAGTGTTATGCTAAATAATCACTATTTTCTATGCAAAATGAATTAAAGTTGTCAAAGTACATGGCTAAAATTTATTCAGTGTAACCCGGATATAAGAGGGTCTACTCTGGTCTCTACGTCTCTCTTATACCTGGGGTTTTTATATCCGGATTACACTGTACATTAACACAGGCTCTAATTTGGGACCAGAGAAATTATCTCTTATATCCGTTTTTCTTATAATTGTAGCTCTTCTATCCGGGTTAAACTGTAAATGGTTATGAACACTGGGATGCTTTGAAAGTTTTAACATTTATTGAATTAAAATAAAACGAAGAACACCAGAAAAATAGATTCTAAACACAGTATGTTTTATTTTTAAATGTTTTTATTTTAAGTCTTGAAGGTTAAAGATGCAATGCATTTTCGGCCATTTTCGAATAAATCCTTAAGGAATTCTTGAATTGCATTTATCTGCCCCGGCTGGGCGCCTGTCAGTAAAACTTGTCGAAAGCACTCTGCTTTGGGGTTATTTTAAAAATGTAATAGAAATTTAAATTTCGTTCCGTTTTTTTTATTTTTTATTTATTTATTTTTTTTTTGCAGATGCGCTAACAAAATCTTAAATTAATCGAGAAAATAATTTAAAAACATTAATTTTAAAATTGGGTCAATGTAACCTACTTGTCCCATTAAAGACTTACCTGTAAAAGGTGTTTATTCCGAAAGCCGAGAGGGTTGGGGTAATACCTCTAAAAAGCGACTCTTTGCATGTAAGTATTCGGTGGGATAATCAGGCCGCATTGACCTACAAATGGATAGCACAACCATCGATATATGCACAATTTGTAAATATAAGAATTTTTATACATTAGTAAAACTTTGTGAGACAGAGGATTTAAGTAGAAGGTTTAAATTTTATAGTAAAACATGGTGTATTGCCCGAAACGGTCATATGTACAAAGTGCCAAACATCATGATCTTTTACGGAGAAAAGTGAAATGTGTAAATGCCCAACAAAACATTGTGTTAAAAGGGAGGAAGCTGCTATTTCGGTATGAATAAGAGGGAGGGAGAATTTTTTTAGAAATCTGAACTTTCTTTACTGGAAAAGTATTCCGTTTGTCAACCATCTCTTAAAAATGTGGGACCAAAGCAATTGAGGGGGGGGGGTTAAAACTGAACAAAATTTAAATTTCCATTCCATTTTTAAAACAAACTCAACACAGAACTTTAAATAAATTTTACCCGCTTTTCCTCCCCTGCTGTGCACTCTCCAAACTGAAACCTAAAGATTGTCACCTGCTGCTTTTTTATGTAAACGTGCGTAAAAAAAAAATACGAAAATAGTTGAACTAGCTTTACTGTTCTCTGGAGATTAAACCATCGATATTCTATCAGTATCAAAATATTCAAGAACTAAATACTTCTTGGTACTTAAAAAGAATAGTAACTGCGTTATTTCCCGCATATTCCATTAAGATTATGTACATTTCCGTATTATACCAAACGAAACTTCCTGTTTTCTTTATGGAAAATGATGATCAATGTTTTAAAACATGTAAAATTAAGAGAAAAAAAATTAAATCAAAAACTGTGATCGCATGGTAATTTCAATGGAAATAAAGGGAATTTTATAATTTCCGGATTGTAGTTAAATATTTAGAAAGCCATTCTTAAAATAAGAGCATTTTAACTACTCTGTACTTTCACTTTATTATTAAACAAACGGGGTTATGTTTACTAATATAGGGATGTTAAGATTTCATAGGCTACTCTGGTATATATGCAGAGAAGGTACCGTGCTATTTAAATATAGGAGACTTGGATTTATGAACCTGCGATTTCCATGCGGTTACTCGGAAGAACCGGAAACTGTCGAAAAGTATGTTTCCGGATATTAAGACATAATTTTCCAACGTGTTAGTTTATGAATTTCAGTGGCTGTCGCCATTCTTAACGTGGCGGGGGTTGTAACGATTTGTGGGTTATTTTTGTTTTGTAATGTTCGTCCGGGCGTTTCCGATTATTCCCGTCATTTTCCGGGCACACTGGAGTAACTTCGTGGAAATCTTGAGTTCATAAATGCAGCAGTATCTATATGTCCATCACATATGCTTATCCGTTGATTCAGTATCTGTTAAAATTCTGGAAAGAATAATCGTAAGAAATATATATATATATATATATATATATATATATATATATATATATATATATATATATGTTTGACTTGATAAATTTTATAAAATTATTTCTGCCTCAATACGAGGAGTTAGGGCGATCTATTTTTCGGGTGCCGTGAGAACGATTGCGGCATTGAAAGCCATCAGAAATAAAAGATCTCGTGTCTATCTATGCATCGACTTATCTTTTTGATATATATATATATATATATATATATATATATATAATTTAGTTGAGAAATTTTTGAAAACTTTGAAGTGTCGAATATAATAAAATCATTTTTTATTGGTTTTTTTCTTTCTTTTTTCTTTTTTTTTGTAAGTCCTATATTTCGCTAATACATAGCCTCATCAGGGTCGAAAATCCGGTTCGTGAATTTTTTTCCTCATTTTGGTGTTACAAAAAGAAAAATTCACGAACCGGACTTTCGCACGTCTCTTCGCTATAACACCAAAAAGAAAAAGAAATTCACGAACCGGGCTTTCGACCCAGATGAGGCTATGTATTAGCGAAATATAAGACTTACAAAAGAAAAATCAAACAAAAATGATTTTATCATTATATTCGACACTTCAAATTATATTTTTAGTTAAAATATAATCATCCACTGACGCGTGTTTCCCTGTCTAAATCTTGCAAGATTCGAAATCAGTACCCCATGTTAAGAAGCCTTAACCTCTGTCACTAGGTTATTTCGCACGGTTGCTGAATTTATTGCGTTTGTTATGTAGATGTTATTTAGTTGGCGATTCTTTTTGAATGGACTCTATTCAGAGTGGCAGATATCGTGATTCGAAATGGGAACCCATGGTAATATGTTCTTTGGAAAGTGGTATATATATATATATATATATATATATATATATATATATATATATATAATCACTTCCCAGAGAACACTGCTATTGCTTATGTTCAAAATGTTAGGTCTTTTATTGGTTAAAGCTTTTTCGGCCCAACGTTGACATACAAGTATAATAATCAATTATATATAAGTAACAGTGTTTGTGTGGTACACGGTATCTACCAAACCACAGTCGATTCTTATTCTACAAATTTGAAACTTTCTGTATAGGGAATTTCTCTGAAACAAATGATTTCGTTTTAATCGAGAAAACAGTTGGAGGGATAAACATTGGGAAAAAAAGGTAACTTGAGAGGCGTAGATCTAATTTAAATGGTACTCTAGGCATGGGCAAATATACATTTATAGGTTAAACAACGGTATTTGGGGGGTTATTCATTGGGCGGAGCTCATAACAAATAAGGCTGTTAAGCTATGGTTTGGTATTCGATTCTAGCTGAAGGCACCAAAGTCATAATTAACTGTTGAATCATTATTATATGTTGAGTAATATATAAATATCAATTAAGCATAGAACTTGTAATAATACTTAATCTACATAAATTAAGATATATTAATAAATATTCTACGGTCGGGCTACGTCTGACAGTGTCCTTCTGTATAACTAGTTTGACAACCTTTTTTTTAGTAAAGAGTAACCACTTATAAAGGCTTTAAGACCACTCGTGAGTAAGGGCCAATGATTGTACAGAAATCATCAGGACAATAGCATCGTAATTGTTAAAAGTCGGAATTTGGTATAATTTTTTTTTTTTTTTTTTTTTTTTTTACTGCTCAGAAAGAACTTGTTTACATTGGACTTGAAGATCATGTTGTAGTCAGCTTGAAATCAGGTTAGCGGGACAGTTTCACAGGCGTGCAATTCTAAGAATAAAGCTTTGTTTATGGGATCCACTTTTAGGTTTTTGTACATATAAAGTAGGGGAAATATTGATAGTGGATGTAGTTAGACGAGTGTTTTGTAAAAGTTTTGCAAGATAGAACCGAGGATTGGGGCTCAAACAATAAATTACTTTTTTTAGGTATTAAACATTTATCCAAATAAGCTTATCCCACATTCACTAGATAAATCTTTCGTAAGTGTCAATCTGTCAATGTTAAAGCAACGTATTTTCAAATAATAAAATAATTTAATGCCAAAGTGACAGTTCTTTAAAGCATTTGCAATCGTAACGCTTCAGAAGCGTGAGAACATAATTACAGAAAATAAGTTCTTCATTTCTCTAATACGGCTAAAATAATGAATCGTGATTTCTCTAGAAAACGTTGTCTTTTGCGTGTGGGATGGAGTTTACCAAGAAAAAAAGATACTCAGATAAAAGCTAAAACACATTGTTTATAAGAACCATCTGCGCCTTATGTACATTTTCTGAATCTTATCAATTGTTGACATAAAATTTCTCCGACATCTTTCTAGGAAAAATTATTTCGTGAAATACATCGGGTACTTGTTGGAGAGACACCGGGTAAACAATGCCAACATCTTAAATAAGTGTTTCTGTGGAACGAACTGGATTCGAACACTGCAGATTGGCCATCGGCGTTGTTAACCACTTAGCCACAGTCAATAATTCTCATGTTTCTTTGTTCATTCCTCACATTCTACAATCGATGTTTCCAACCAACCCAAAAGAAATCCTGTTTTCCATACTTATCATTGCTAATTGTTTTTTTTTTCTTTAAAAGTACTTTACTTTAATCAAGAGGCTTCAAGCCTTGTCTGGAGCGGTTATCATAAGTTATCCTCATACACATTTTAATTGGAATCCTATCATAGTGTTGCGAAACCATATCTAATTCCATTAGTAAGGAACAAACCTCACGGCCAATCTCAACCGCGTTGAAATTTAAACATGTCTTTTTAAATGTCGTAACATCCGGCGATTGTCGTCTAGGCTGGTAGCGCAGTCATGAAAGAAGCATAAATATATCTTCTATAGTGCAGATTTCAGTAGGTATAAAACGTAGCGTTAAATTCCTTTTTCTTTTAATTTCTTTTTTTTTTTTTTTTTTTTTTAATAAATAAAAACTGAAAAAAACTGATATGCGCATGCGAGTATTGCTTTTTTTTTCTAAACGGTTCATCTCTTGTAAGTAAAAACACAAAAAAACAAACCTTCTCTAGCTGAGCTCGAAACAGAAACCTGAAGACAGTAAGTTAAGTACGATAACCATTAGGCCATTTTGCCACGAATTTAAAATATTTTCAACTCTACTTTATCCTAACATAAGGAAGCTGTCCTATGAACGTTTGCGCATGCGCAGTCGTGAGAAAAGTTGACAAAAATCCTATGACCCCAAAGTACTCACTTTTATGAATTAATTTATTACTTTATTTACTGCATTAACCTTTGGTGTTTTGCTAACCGGAAACCCTCATTTTAATATTTTGCATACTTTTTTATGTTAGGATATACTCGGTTCTTCGTGTATATCTTACGAAACCAGTGCACGCGACGATTCTTCAACTTATAAAATGAACTAATAGCCATTGTTCAATTTGTATTTTGTTCCGTGCGTATCCTTATCCATATGCATGAGGGAGTGTGCCGTACGGTGACTCCGCTGTTGCATGCTATATCCTACGTGACCTGTCAATTGCATCTATTCATCGAGATGGTTCATCACAACGGAGCAAATTGCTTGAGTGTTCCATACTTACCTTTTTCGTCTGATTATTCTATTCTAAGTTCTGCAGTTGATTTGAAGAGTTAACTGGAGGCTAACAAGTGCTTTCCGAGTTTGGGCACTAATGACCTTAAATTCTATGCGTTTCGCGTATTTATTTTAAAGTTTAATATTAGTTATTGTTGTGTTCAATAATAACGCTCCTTTCCTTCCGGAAACCTCATTCTCTCGCTCTTTCTCTCTCGCTCTGTGTGTGTGTGTGTGTGTGTGTGTGTATATATATATATATATATATATATATATATATGTCTCTCTCTCTCTCTCTCTCTCTCTCTCTCTCTCTCTCTCTCTCTCTCTCTCTGTTATTTATTACGCTTTCAAGATACGCAAAGTTATATTTCCATTAGAAGATACCAAATATGCGCAGTGTAATCCGGATAGAAGAGTTGTGGGGTCTGAATAAGTCTCTTATATCCGGTTTTTACAGTTTTGTTAACATATTGGGTGGTGACTGAAAAAAAAATTAGATATCAGATGACAAAGGAAATGGTGAAATTTTAAACAAATGAATTTTCGTTTGTTTATATCATAGTATAATTTGATTCTTTGCTCTTTTGGACAAAAACAATTTTTTCAAACTTCTCGACTAAAACAAAGTTTTGTTTTTATTTAAACAAATTAGATTTTGTACACATCTTATTTAATTTTATTTTATTGTTTTGGGGGAAGAAAACTATTTTTATTTTATATTTTTTATTTATTATTTTATATATGAACAAAATATAAAATAATTTTTACTATTATACATAAAAAAGAACGTCGTGGGTTAGTTAATTTACTATACACTCGGAAACGGCTGGGCCGATTTTTATTTCATACGAACGTACTTGATGTGTCTGGGAGAGTTCTTACGTAGGTTTAGACTCTGAATGCGCCTGTCGAGCATGGACAATTATTAATCGAAAGAACCGCTTAAAAAAGTTCGATTATAATCACAGTTAACGCATCACAAATGCAATTGATAAGCTTTATAATTGCACAAGAAGAAAGGCTCAGCCTACAAAATCAACTATGGAATATTTTTATGACGGGGGCGGTTCGAAATGAATAGTACTGTTTAGAGTACAATTGAACCATGATACTTGACGGTAGTATCTAAAGCTATAAGTGAAGCCATTATTTACAGATAATTTTATCAAATGAACGGTAGATTATCTACAGTGCAATGCAAACGAAAATGTATTGCGGATTCTATCCCGCAGGTATAGAATGTTAAGCTTTTTTCCGGTATACTTAGAGGGGGGTGTAACTAAATAGAACAAGCAATCGATCGAGTTGATTAAAAATGGGTGATTTAAACGATTCCGATGAAAATAAATGTGTAGGATGGAACATTTTTATGTTTATTCTATCCCAGACAGCGTCGGGTCTCCCTGATTATATATATATATATATATATATATATATATATATATATATATATATATATAACGCCCCTGTAAGAAACTTGTTTCTTATCGGTGAGCACTTTTAGTTTAAATAAAGTCGGTCAGTTTAGTTCTCCTGTGCAGATCATCATATAATGATTAGATCACTCTGACAGACGTTTAAAACATTTAAAAATAAATGTTAAAATTTCAACAATATTTCTCGCGGTTAACGGTGGCTGAATGGATTTGGTCCTTGCTAATGGAATCGGAGATGACTTCGTTGCCGGGTTCGAGTCTCTCGACCAGTGTTAATTGTTACAGCTTGCACTGATGATTCCTGAAAGCATGAAACACTAATGCTTGTAGGTATTTAATAATTATAGTAAACTAGCCTGGGTGCCCGGCGTTGCCCGGCTGTTTGGAGGTTTGTGCAGAAAAAGAAAAAGTGGTAGTAGGCGGGTAAGCTCGAGCCCCTACCGTGAAGGAGGAAAAGAACGTGAAAAAAGAAAAATCGTGATACGTTAGCTGTTGCGTCCATCGCCAAACCGGAAGTGACGTAGGTTTGAATTAAGGCTAGACAACCGAAAAGAGATGATGACTTTCGAAAATGTCGGCGAAAAAAAGCGACCCCTCCCTGGAGAAAAGTGTCCAGTTGATGGTGAAGCAATTAATGTTTTTGGCCAATTTGTCGGTATTTGTCGTCCGAACGGTCTAGGTTCAAAACTATACGGATCTCCTAAAAATCCGTCGCCTATATCGAAGGTGTTAGGCATACATACATACAGGCATACATACAGGCATACATACATACAGGCAGGCAGGCATACATACATACATACATACAGGCAGGCATACATACATACAGGCATACATACATACATGCATACATGCATGCATGCATACATACATGCATGCATACATACATACATGCATACATAAATTTAATCAGAAAGGTGCGATTCATATTATAGATATTTGTCGTCCGAAGGGTCGCGCTTCGAAATGATACCCTTCTCGTGAAAATACGTTGTCTCTATTGGAAGTTATAGGCATGCATACATACGTTTTAACCGACGGGTGTGATTTATATCACAGATATATAAACTCTGAAAGAGATGAGAGATGGGTAGAATGCTCGAATACCTTATTTTTAAAATTTTAGAAAACCAAATGTTATGTTAATTATTTAATAAATAAATATAATTTTTTCCTTTCTTCTGATATTTTGAGTTGCAAATAAAACTCTTTTGTACTCAATTTTACTCTCAGAAACTAAAATTATAAAAATGATTTTAGCCAATTAATAAAACATAGTATAACATTATTTGGTTTTCTAAAATTTTTAGATGTGTATGCCAACTTGTCAACGGGTAGGATTCTGCGTTTCGTCCTCGAAAGACATCTTAGGTCTAAAGTGCATGAAATGCGCGTTTTGGTTATTTTTTTATAACTACACGTTGTGTTTAGTCCAACCGGATAACCAACCGGATGTTTTATTATTCCATCCCACAGGTGGATATTTTTATTATCCAATAGTGTTTCTTTCAAACAAATGTACAACTGACTAACTTTCTCTTTATGCTTTTATAAGGGTGACTCACATTTTTTTTTTACTGTGTTAAAGTGACCTTATTTTAACATGTGCTTTTCTTGTAAGTAAGAAAACATTAGATAAGTAAAAATGAGATTAAATAGACCGAGATTCGAACTTCATAAGCAGGATTTAGGAATATGGTCAGAAATGGAATTTTCGCATTGTTCCGTTATCACATAAACTTGTTTCGATATGTTGTTTGAAAAGGAATTTAATTATTCAATTCTTTTTATGAAAACTGAATTACAATAAGATCAGTTAGAAGAACGAAAAATAGAAAATTAAAAACCTATTGAAAAATAAGTTTGCTCGAAAATAGGTTTGAAGAATTCTTTGTCTGCAGAAATGGGTTGGATATGTACAAACGATGCATGTTTTAAGCCACGTGAGTTTAGGCCACGTGAGTCGAGCACGCTCTGGGCATGTGCATGACGTCATAGCAGAAAATTAATTCTCAATATAGTTTGCTAGCTTTAGATTAGACACAATTGGAGACAGTTGGACAGACGTCAGAGAAGCAGGGTTCCCCTTTGGAAGCGAAGGGTTAGAAAGGTTTAATCATGTAGTCGGCTTTGAATCCTGGAAACATCATCATTGCAACCGGCCGAATGTAATAAAGGAACACATAATATTTTGTAATTGCGTCTTCGTGTTTTTCTTTAACAATTAAAGGTAATGTGAAACATCCTTTATATGAACATTGTGTCCACTCATCGTTAATAATGAACCTTGTGTATAAACCGTCTAAGTAATGTGTCCCCTCTATCATGCGTAATGACTGTCCCTTCCTGTGTCATAAGAACTGATAACCCTCATCTCTAAATATGTATTAAAAGAACTCTTCTCCCCCTCTGTTTAACAGAACTGTATAAATGCCACTTCTCTCTTCTCTCTCTCTCTCGTCACCATCGATATGTACCCCGTCTCTCTCTAAAAAGACCCCAACTATGCAACAATTCTATGCGTAGCTGTTTTAGTTGTTTTTTTTTTATTTTTTTGTATCTTATGCTGTGACGACAGTTCTTTACTGTTTCACTTCAATTTCCATGTTTTGAAGTCTAAAAAGTTTAGAATTAAAATATTTTTACTTAGTTATTATCTACCGGGTCCTCTTTATTTATACAGGTTATTTTATTTTAGAGGCAGCAAACTTAAATTGAACAACTATGTTACTTTAGTTGCATATTTGACAACTATCGGTTATGTAAAATTTGCGGAGAATGCTAGGTTTTACGCTTGCTGTAAAAGTGGAACGGAAATTTTAATTACGTTTTAGTCTTTAAAAAAATGTAAATCCCAAAAGGAAAGTAAATAAGTATAACATTCAACAATCGTAATTTACTATAAAAAGGTATATATATATATATATATATATATATATATATATATATATATATATATATAATCAAATTTTATGAATAAAAACGAAATAATTAATTAAACGAAAAAAGCCAACTTGGAATACATTTTTGATATTTTTTTTTTTTACATAAGTCCAAATCACCGTTCAAATTGGAAATTTCGACTTTCATAGTTTTTTTTATATGTATGTATATACGTGTGTTTGTCAAATCTACAGACTTGAGATCGGCTGTTTGGGTATTGTGTACTACAGACACATAAGCTCACTTATAAAAGGAAGATTATTTCTAAATAGCCTTATTTTTTTTAATCTACAATCCATTTGTATAGTTGTTTGTAATTTTATAATGCCGATATATTTGAATAATTTTAATTTTATAATGCCGATATATTTGAATAATTTTAATTTTATAATGCCGATATATTTGAATAATTTTAATTTTATAATGCCGATATATTTGAACAATTTTAATTTTATAATGCCGATATATTTGAACAATTTTAATTTTATAATGCCGATATATTTGAACAATTTTAATTTTATAATGCCGATATATTTGAACAATTTTAATTTTATAATGCCGATATATTTGAACACTTTTAATTTTATAATGCCGATATATTTGAATAATTTTAATTTTATAATGCCGATATATTTGAACACTTTTAATTTTATAATGCCGATATATTTGAACAATTTTAATTTTATAATGCCGATATATTTGAACACTTTTAATTTTATAATGCCGATATATTTGAACAATTTTAATTTTATAATGCCGATATATTTGAACAATTTTAATTTTATAATGCCGATACATTTGAACAATTTTAATTTTATAATGCCGATACATTTGAACAATTTTAATTGTATAATGGCGATACATTTGAACAATTTTAATTGTATAATGGCGATATATTTGAACAATTTTAATTTTATAATGGCGATATATTTGAATAATTTTAATTTTATAATGGCGATATATTTGAATAATTTTAATTTTATAATGGCGATATATTTGAATAATTTTAATTTTATAATGGCGATATATTTGAATAATTTTAATTTTATAATGGCGATATATTTGAATAATTTTAATTTTATAATGGCGATATATTTGAATAATTTTAATTTTATAATGGCGATATATTTGAATAATTTTAATTTTGTAATGCCGATATATTTGAATATTTATGTGTACCGTTTTCTTTTTAACACAGTGTGATTATATTGAGATATAAATGCTGTCCTCTCGCATGTAAAGTTATACTAGCTGCTCGAAAATACGTCAATGACGAAACATGTTTATTGCGTCCAACGCGGCTACAACCGTTTTATATGTGCTTTTTACGACAGTACACTCATCTATGCGATGGATCTACTTAGATAGCCATCATAATGCGCACATGTGCATCCAAATAAAAATACTAGACGTAGAATATAAATAACGTACATTCTTATGTTTCTTAGTTGGTGTGATAATATCAGTATCTTCACTTTTTTTTCAAAGTTTATTAAATTTAGAGGGCACTTGTCTCCGACTATGTAAATTAAGAAGTGCGGTTAGCTATTTAGCAACTCTTCACTCTTCAGTGAAATACTTATGCATGGGTCTGCACTTGATGAAAACTTATTAGCTTTTCTTTCTGATCACATCTTTCTTCGAGTTCCTTTATTAAATCCATTGCTCTTTCTGCTCCTACTATCGGTTTTTTAATGATCTACTAAATACATTCTCATACACAAGGCTATTTTTTGTGTTGAGTACTGTTGTCATATTTGGGCTGTTGACCATGTTTCCATATGAAGATTCTTAATAAATTGCAGAAATGTGTCTGCAATTTGATTGCCCCTACACTTCTTCACTGGAACCTCTTCCTCACAGACGTGATGTTGCTAGTCTCAGTCTTTTTCTATAATGTTGTGTCATGTGTTCCTCAGAATTGGTAGATCTATTCAATGCTTCCATTGTTCCAGCTCTTTTGATAATTCCCATCAATTCGTTGTTTTAATACCGTATTATAACACCACTTCCTATTCCAGTAGCTTCTCTCTAAGGACTGCAAGGTTGTGAAAATCTCTTGCCGTTTTCTATCTACCAACAGCTCTGATCTTTGGTGACTTTGCAATAATCAGCTTTTGTTTTTTGTTAGCTCTTTAGGTGACTTCACACTTTGTCTCCAGCAATTTCCATAAAAACAAGTTACTTACGTCTTGATTTTGTTAGACTATGTAAGGCTAGAAGTGCGGTAAATTATTTAGCAACTCTTACTTCACTATAATACTCGCACAGGCACCTTGTTTTGTTAATGGGTGCCGTTATCTATTGACACAGAATGAGACCACACGCAAAAATAAAGCTCGTGTTTTTAGAATTTGTATTTGGCATTAAAATTTATGCCAGGTTTCACTCTATTTTTCATGGGTTTTCGTAATAAAATCAGTTATATTATTTCCGTAATAATATTTATGTTCCCTCACTTCCACAAGAATTTGACAAATGTGCTTGGATCCAATGTCTTATCTTTATAGGAAATCCTGTGTTTGCAGACCCGTTGATTTTTTTCCCCGCCTTTGGCTTGTAATCAATGAACGAAAAGTCTTTAAACTAGGATGACTGATTGCTCTCGCCATAAAAAAAATACGCTGGGTAAATCTCTCGGGCCCTTTTCTCTCAAGAGATGGCGTAGGGATTTAAAATGTTACGGAGATGACCCCATAAACAGAAAGAACCGTTGCTAACCCGTCACGCGAGAGACTGTAATTCCTCATCCTATGACAAATGAGTTCGTTTAATTGTGCCGACTCCCATTTCTACTCAGATGCTGATAAATATTCTCGACTATTTTCTAGCCAAAAGGAACCACTACACCATTAAAGATCGCAGAGACAACGACTACTGCAGAGTTAAAGAGTCTGATAATCTGTGACGGGAAGAGTAGAGGGTGGGATCGGACACTGTCTCCCTCACCAGCATCCAGGTTGAGAGTTCCGCTTGTTTTCAAGCCATCTCCGTTTCTATATTTCTCATTATTAGGACTTTACTTAAATATTTGGAACATGACATCAAATAGTTGCTCTCAAGCATCAGACCTCTACACGCCACTCGTATTAACTAAAGACATTAATTTACTAGTATTGTGCAAGTGCTTCGCCACAAGCTTGCGCACAAAATCTCTCCACTAGAGTCTTATAGCTGTTAGACAAAGACGGTTGCAGAAACAAAACCTCTAATAATACGTTACGGACAAGAGGTGCAATGGTACGCTGGACCTCACCGTCTAAATTGAAGGGGGTCCAATCCTCTTCCAAATGTTTCTATATTTCACATTACTAGGACTTCATTTTTTTGGACATACAATCTGGACTATCATCAGACCTCTACATTCCAGTGGTGTTAACTAGAGAAAAATAATTTAATAGGATTGCTAACTAATTTCAAAGATATTCGCTATGTGCTCGTAAACAATATCTCAAATTCATCGTATTGGATCAGTCTTACAGCTATTAATAACGGTAGGACACTCTAAATCTTTATCTAGTTTACATGTCTCTGGTTTTCCTTTTCGTAATATATCTTGAATTAAATTCCTACACATTACTTGTGTGTGTGTATGTATGTACGCATATATATATGCAGCCCATCACTGATTTGTTTTCGTGTTTCTGTATATCTTTTTGTGCTATATCAAGTAATGGCAATTTTCGAAAACGAATTTCCTGCCATCATGTATGTGTATGTATATATATATATATATATATATATATATATATATACGCGGAGTCTGGTAGACATAAGCATATCTAAACTACATAAGGGGCGATATGTGCGTTAAAGCATAAAAAATTGTGGAAATTAGTAACATATCCAAGAATTATGAAAAATGATGAAATGTGAGTTATTTGATTGGTGGGTTTGTAATGAAATAAACAGCCAGACAATGTATCAAAGTTATTATTTTAGTGATAGGGGAGCGATAATGTCGTTAAATCGAAGAAAAAAAGATTGTCAAAATTAGTAACATACCCAAGGATTATAAAAAAAATGAAACGCGAGTTATTTGCTTGGTGTGTTTGTGTGTCAGTCATTTTTTTTAGTCAGCAAGTGACGATAATATGGGTTGAATTATGAAAAATGGTTGTCGAAATTACTAACATATCCAAGAATTATGTGATTTAACGAGATAGGTTCAAATATATACTAGCAGATTACTTGGAATCAACTGGGATCGAATGAGATACATGGAAATAAATGCAAGCAGAATACACGAGCGCCTGGAATCGAATGCGATAGATGCAAATATATACTAGCAGAATACCTGGCGTTGCCTTGGATTGAATGAGATTCATTGAAATAAATACTAACAGAATACCTGGCATCGCCTGGGGATGAATAAGATAGGTACAAATGCAGAATAGACGAATACTTGGCGTCGCATGGGATTGTATTAGATAGCTGCACATATACATACACGATTGAATGAAATAGGTTAGAAAATTTACTAGAAATATCCCCGGTCTCGTTTGGGGTTGAAGGATATTGATGTAAATATATATTAACAAAATTCCTGGCGTTGCCCGGGATTGGATGAAAGTAGGTAAATATATATTAACAGAATAATCAGCGTCGCTCTGGATTAAATGGGGATGGTAGAATATAAAGTTTGTACCGGAAATAGCTAAAACTATTTTCTATCTCAAAATTACTTTGTGAAGTCGATTCCGGATATGGCTTAAACAGTTTACGATCTAAAAATTAGATTGATACATATATATATATTAGTGATTTTCTATGAGAATTTACTGGGCCAGTTTCTGTAGGGAGCTATCTATATATATATATATATATTTTTTAAATTTATGTAATCATCCGGGAAGGATGTGATGGTTGTAGGGGTGGGTAGAAATAAGCATGAGTATATTACTTTTAAGCATGACTTTGAGTTTTCTTTTGGGGGTTGGGTTGGAGGAAGTAATGTCCGTTTTGGGGTAAAAAAAGGTATGTGAAATTGTATCATATATGCATTTTAATTACCTGTCTTAGTGTAGGTAAAATTATTTTAAGTATATGTTGTATATTACCTGCCCTTTCAAAGGTAAAATTATTTCATATTCGATGGTAAGCAATCTACGAAAGATTCATGCAAGCAACAGTAAACGTAGTCACAAGTTTTATCGAACCAAAGCTTCTCAAGTCCTTCGCCACCTTTACTCAAGGCACGCCTCCATTCTGGACTATCTTCGACTAGCTCCTCTCACACATTCACATCGATGCCAAGAGCGATCACGTCCCGTTTGGCCACGTTTTTAAACGCAGCACCGGGCGACCGCGGCTGCTTGTTCCATTTACCAGTTCGCTGTTAAGGATATACTAAGGGAGACGGCCATACGCCATTCTGCGCAGGTGTCCACGCCATCTCGATCGTCGGATCTTGATTGTCTGGAACAAGGAACGGCTACCGGCACGTCTTAGCACCTCTTCGTTGCTGATTCTATCCCACCAATTGATGCCATAATACGTCGCAAGCATCGGAGGTGGTAGATGTTCAGTCTTTTCTCGTGAGGAGCATACGTGGTCCAAGTCTCTGCTCCATACAGTAGGGTTCTCAGAACACAGCATTCTTAGATGCGGCATTTTGTGCGAGAAGTGAGGTATTTATTGACCCATGCTCTTTCACGTAGTCAGTTGAAAGTAGACGCTATTCTACCAATGCGCGTGTGTAGCTCCTGCTCAATGGATACTCCCTTGTTGATGTTGGATCCAAGATACGCAAAGTTCTCGACAGTCTCTAGTTCGTGGTCATTGATGGTGATTGGTGATGCGTCACCTTGGTGCATCACGACTGTCTTCTTCACACTGATTACTAGTGCGAACTCCGCACAAGCCGTGCTCAATTTGTCAAGGAGCTGCTGGAGTTCACTTGTGGCGTGCGAGACAAGTGCAGCACCGTCTGCAAACAGCAGCTCAAATATTAGGACTCTTCGAACTGAAAATAATATGCCAAACAGTGTGGTAGCCAACACGCAACCTTGCTTTACTCCACTGCACACGGGAAGTTGTCAGACATGTCACCTTCGAAGAAGACTGTGGCTGTCATGTTGTCATGGAGCGATCTTGTCAAACTAAGAGTTGGTGGACAGCCCGACTTTTGTAAAATGGCAAACAGACCATCTCTGACCATATCAAAAGCTTTCGTGAGATCCACAAATGCGATATAGGTAAAAAAAAAAGTATGTGAAATTGTTTCATATATGTATTTAAATTAACCGTCTTAGTGTAGGTAAAGTTATAAGTATGTGTTGTATATTACCTGTCCTTGCAAAGGTAAAATTATTTCATATACATGCTGTAAATTACCTACCCTAGGTAAGATACAGTAATTTTATACGTTTAACACCCATCCTAGGTGGGTTAAATATTCTTTTGCTCGAAATATCAAATGATACATAGACATTAAAAATTCCTCTCTCCTAAGAATAGCAAATATATTCAAAATCAAATTCAAGTTTCTCATTGTTTATACGGTCCCGAGCAACGCCGGAAGTCCCGCTAGCCTCTTATTTAATGGAAAGTCGTGTGTGGGGGGATGTATTCTACTAAAATCTTTTGACAGCCGTATCCGACCAGGTCGAAACTGGTACTATCCGAACGAGCAATTCTTCAGATGAATGATATGTGAAAATTCGACGAAAAAATACTTCTATGGAAGTCAACTGGACTACATTTGGAAGGGGGGGCGTTTTCGCAAGTCACGTACTCGTATCAAATTAAATCTATGTTTGCAAACCTTATTTTCAAAGTCATTACGTCAAAAGCACTGGTGGTCCTGCTAGTAAAAGCGTTTGCTCGTAATTATTTTCTCATCTTTCCCACTTCTGCGTTTCATTTTTGAACCTGCCTACCGCGGTTATTTTTTGCGGTCGCACTAGCATCGTGCTATTTTTGCTTGACAGAAAACTTGTTTTGTTTTTTGTTTGTTTGTTTTTAGAGGAGGGTGTTAGCGCTCAGGAAAGAAAAATTTCTCCGTGCTGAAATGCATTGTAAGGGAGGTTGTCACGTGCTTTATCTTTTTTGTGGGGGGGACGAATCCGTTTTGGTCCCCCCGATTTATCGGAGAGAGACCTATGTTTTCAGTGGTGTCCGTCTGTGCGTCCGTTATTCTGGATGATTGTCAGATAATCGTCCATTAGTTTTTACTGAATTTTTGCCACTCATTGTATTTCATTAAATAGATGCACACAGTAAAAGTTTTTTTTTTACGAAAATTCCCCTTGTGTCCTCAGGGACTCAAGAGGTCAAAAATGCCTAAAAATAGCAAAAATTGGAAACTTTTTGCCCCGTAATTTTTTATCAATCTATTAGATTAATCTGAAACTTGGCCAAAATAAGGAGCATATGGTTATTTACATAAATCCAGTACGTGTAAGTCTGGCAAAATTCTGGTTCGTGTTCCTGGGGACTTTCAGTGCTAAAAACGCTCCTTTTCCGTGCCTCTTTTTTCATATTTCTCAACAAAAACTTGATATGCCTGATTATATAGTAGTTTTTCACGGTTGTCAACTCAAATATACATGGTTTAAGGCCTGAAACTTCACCGTTATTAATTTACACTGACATTCGGCGTCCCCAGGGGCTCAAAAGTTGTCAAAATAGCCGAAAATTACACTTTTTGCCCCATAGCGTTTGATTCATCCGTTAGATTTTTCTGAAACTTGGCAAAAATGTGTAGCTCATTGTTCCTAAGATAAATTCACTATGGTGGACCCTGGCAAAATTCTGGTTTGCACAACGCTGGGACTTTTAGTGCTAAAAAACATGTCTTTTTTTTAGCTCTTTTTTTTTCATATTACTTAAAAATTAGGTATATGTGACACGAAAGTCTCATCAAATCTCGCTGAACGCGAGATTGGAGGTATAAAATATGCTATACACCTATATTTGTCGCAATCTCTAAATTTATTCCTGAAATAATCTACATTAAATTGATAGCCGATGTTACCTTCTATTTTGAAACCTACGTTTTAAAATATATTTTTTCAAGTGTCACAATCGATGTAGGGAGTTAAATGTATTCACTAATGCACAATATACCAATGCTCAAACATTGGATCACAGGTCGTCTTCTATAATATAAATCTCACCTGTCTGTATAAATGTATGTTTGTATACCTCGGTGAAAATTTCTAAAGAGGGGACGAATTTTAACGAGATCGGTATCGTTTTAAGCTCAACATCTCGGACGACAAATATCGAAAACTTCACCAAAGACATTAATTCCTTTAGCATAAACTCAGCCGTTTTATACAAAGAGGGGTCGATTATTTTATTTTATTTTATTTTTTTTTTTTTTTGTCGTCGACATTTTAGCAAGTCATCGTAATCGTTGGATTGACTTCGGTTAATTTAGCCGCTTTTTACTTCCGGTCTCATCATGGATACATCGGCTAAGACGTCAGATTTTCTTGTTCTTTTCTGTCTTCGCGGCACGGGTTCGAGCCAGCCTGTCTACTTCCACTTTTCTTTTTATTGCTCAACACACACTTCCAAACCGCCGGGCATCCAGGCTAGCCTACTAAAGTAAACGATAATGACGATTTCCATTATTTTCGAAAAATTACGACGATGAAACAATAGCAATGGCGATGATGGGGGAGTTGTTTTTTTTATATAAAATACCATTTGAATCTAGGTGGCATTGAAGTGTAAATTATTAGTCGTTCCTTTTTTTTTTAGTTAAGGCTAAGTTTATCTGGTTGTACAGTTTGATTGACGAGACTCTGTAGTTAAATATTTTGAATAATCAAGCGAGAAAGAAAAATGGGGGTTATATCTACCGTGCTATTAAACTGTTCACATCTGACTGTACACTTTATATCTGCAAAACCTCTATTCATCCAGCATAGAATATTGTTGTAACATCTGAGCTGGTGCATCAACCGCTAGTCTCCCTTCCATTAAATAAGATGCAGAAAGTCTCCTACCTAATAAGCCTTACCCCAGTCTCATCAAAGTAATGCTGCATCTCTGTGCCTGTTTTATAAGTGCTTTTAGCGGAATGCGCTCCAACGAAGTAATAGTAACTGTGCGAAGCAAAATCCCACACCTTCACTTAAGTATTCAGAAGTCGCAAAAGCGTTCCATTCTAATATTTTCACCCAGGAACTGCTAGACTTCAGAATTCCATTCTGCTTCCCTTTTCCCCTGACTCTACTAAGATGCAAAAATGTAAATGTAATGTGAAAAGACATTTTTCAATTCAACTCTCTACATAGTGTCTCAAATTACGCCCAAGTGACAATACCCTTTATTTAGGATGAATAAGAGATTCTTTTTTTCTTTTATACGAATATTATCAAGTATGAATGTAGACTGTACAACGCTCTAAAATTGTGGCCACTACCGGGTCCATTAAATTTATTTTCATGAAATTCTTAATTACAAAATAAACTAGCGTTACTTGTAACACATAGACATTAGTTTTCTTAATCCTCTTCCATAAGTGTAACTTTACTAAGATAAATCTTATTACTCCAAAGTTCCATAAGCCGATCCTATTCATTAGAAGTATTTCCTTTTGAAACTTAATTTTATGGAAAGTGCGAAACGCCTATTATGTTCGTGTGACCCCGCTAAATCGAAAACAAAGCACAAATATTAAACACTCATCTCACGATATTTGAACAATAGACGTCATTGACGAACTGGCACTGCTCACCATGGCGATCAGGACGCCATTTTGGTTGACTGAATAAGGATGTTCAAGATCTAATAATTGCCGGGGTTGAAAAGCTATTGAAGGGGGGTCCGCTCGCAGATTTTCATCGTTTTAAACAACTGTTGGGTATTCAACATTGCCTCCTGATGGTTCGAATACGATTTTCCTTCCGTTTTATTATGGCCTTCTTAATTGACGCTGCCTTTTCCGCCTAAATTCGCCCGCCGACATTTTGTCGCTTTTGTTCTTCTGAATGCTGTTTTCGTCACCGGTTGTCCATTTCAGATTGACAATAATAAATTTGATTAAAGCTGTGTCGAATTAATGTTAACTGTTACTTGCTTAATAGCTATTATCCTTTCTCTCCCTAAGATTAAGATGTTGCGATAGAGGGTTTACAGTAATTCATTGCGCACTTGCAAATAAGATATCATTATACATATGCAATTAGATGAGGTGTTTCTATCATTCAAACACGTTTACCGCGTTTGAATATATGGTTAAGTGCCAGTTTTAGTCATTTAGAACTGGTTTAAAGCTTCACCGCTCACTCATGTTTACACCAAATGTCAAACAATTATTAGTTTATGAACCACATTCTCAGCTATTTTGTGAAACAAAAATTTTTAATTTTCGTTCAGTAAAACAAGTTATGGTGAATCTACTGGCGTTCAAAATCGTAAAAAACATAAAGTGAGCGACTACTGCTGCTACTAATTAATCGCGATAGGGTAGGTAACAAGTGAAACAGAAAGAATGAAAAGGAGATAATTGTGGGGATTTTATTGAAAGCAGACGAGTGTCGTACGTTTTTATTACATATGTGTATGTTTATGGCGGCAAAAAATAAGACTGAAATTAAACAAAGGACAAGTGAATTTACTGAAAGCCTGGAAAAACCCTGGATTACAATATAAAAAATATTGCAGTATTAAGTTTTTGTAAATTCAATTTATAAAATTATATAATCAATTCTTAATGCTGCCATATTTTAAGTCATAGATTTATATTTTTTGCGAGAATATTTTGTCCTTTTCTTTTCCAGTTTTAACCACTAGTCCTTTATTTTTCCATGTTTAAGCTTAACCGTATTACTTTTCCAACTCGCATTTTTCTTTTGTATATAGGTTTCTAGTGGAGTGAAGGTCGGGAGTTTTTATCGACTTTGCTTAATCTGGTCTTTACTTAAGTGATACAGAGATCCACTAGTGATCGCTCTACTTCTTCCTCAGAAAGAAATGACGCAAGAGTGGTTAGAGCACCTGGGGGAAAAAAAAAACAATCATAAAAAGTGACCTTCTCCTAAAGGTTGAAGGTTCAACCCCCAGTGTGAGCGACCGAAAAATAAATTTTCGAATTACTTAGGACCTCTATCCAGTCATGGGTGACAGAACAAGAGCACGCTACTTCCGTCAAGTAAATAAGGGATTCCACTCAGTATTCCGACCAAGTTCAAGTTTGACAAGATACATCTGCAGGTCTGAGGTTACATCGATCGAAACGTTGTGAAAATCAGTCAAGATGAGAACAATAGTCCGATTAATCCAATTAATACGAATAGGGAACTAACTCTATAATATATAAGAAATCTACATGAATCAAAATTTATTTAAGCGCATTACAAGAGAATATATATATTAGTTAATCATTTACTTGAAGCGAACTCTGCATGTTTATAAGAATTGTAATGGATTAAAAATATTTCTCAGCTATATATATATATATATATATATATATGAGACTTTTTATATATAAATTTGAAAAATAAACAAACAAAAAAGAATGGCAGTCACTGCTTCTCTTGGGTTCCAGATCATATATAGTGTAATATAATATTTCTCCAAGTTCCAAATATGAAGTTTTCTCAGTTGGTATACGTTACTTTTTAAAAGGTATCCATTTCAATATTGTTTTGTATTGCGACTAACAAGTCTGCACAATTATGTTATTACTGCATATTTAGTTACGCAATCATCAGCTGTTTACCATAAACTTACAGAAACACTATCTTGTACAACTTGCATGGTTCATGTAATCGACACACACTGCCGTACCTTGTTTCGAAGAATCTGCTCATACTCTGCATCATTTTTGTAGGATTCTTAGTCGCAATATGAAACAATATTGTAATGGATACGTTTTAAATAGTAAAACATACCAATTGGGAAAACGTGATACTTGGTGAATAATATTACTCACGCACACATACACACATATATTACTAAACAATAGTTATTCGGTATATCTGCAGACACTATTGTTTCATGCTTATGTAATCATCAAGGTAGGGGGTAACAATTTTTGCCGGTCATGAGATTTGAACCTAGTCACTAAACCACCTTTTGCTAAGCCTTTACCTCACGGCCACCAAACAATTGTCACAGGAATGAAGGAAATTAAACATTATTAAAGGCCGCATTCGAGTGAATATCAAATACAATCAAGAGTATTTGAGCAAGCGGATATATATTAGTTGTGTAGATTTCTTTTAAACGATTAATTCATTCATACGTTTGTAGGTTTGTTTTAACTCAACGTGCACTCTCGTTACTCTGTGGATCACTCTCGTTACTCTGTGGATCACTCTTGTTCTCTGTGGATCACTCTTGTTACTCTGTGGATCACTCTTGTTCTCTGTGGATCACTCTTGTTACTCTGTGGATCACTCTCGTTACTCTGTGGATCACTCTCGTTACTCTGTGGATCACTCTCGTTACTCTGTGGATCACTCTCGTTACTCTGTGGATCACTCTCGTATGTCACTAAAAAAACAACTATCGCATCTCGTTTTACTCCCGCTCTCCAGGTACTTTCTGAATAGTAATACTAAATAGCAACTATCATCATATTCGGTTTGACGCCAGCTGTATATATTAGCATGCGTTGGACAGCTTTTCAAGCTAACCTTTCTCTTGCAGGGCTTACTGCTACTAGACACTATCCTCGAGTGTCTAAGGTCTCTCTGTACAGAGGTTTGTCAGAACAATCTGGCATGAGGATACTTTTTCCATAGAAGTAAACCCTGACCAAATATTCAAAATTACATAGTATTCTCTGCCCGAATAAGATCTCACTGTCGCTAACCCGCATTAGTTTTTTTATGAAAAATGATGCACCTTCCCCAAGTGATGTTACTTCAAGTAATAGCACGAAGCTGGATACTCCACCAGACTAGATAAATACTTGTTCTGGAATCCAGTAAGACCAAGAGACCGAAATAAAAGATATATTAAAACGTATAAAAATGGTTAGTTGGGAGAGTAAATTATGCTTTCAATGTCTTTACTAACTCGGTGTTTAAGAGATAAAGAACTTAAATGAAACATTCCAATATCTATGTATCTCATACAGAGTTCAAGTGTTAGCCCCAGGTTGTGGGTCCCTTGACTTTTGAGAACTTTTCCTGAAGTAAAATAAAACAAAAAGAAAAAAACTACATAACTTGAACTGCAACAACTTTCTTTTGAAAGTCATTTCCTTTAAGGCACGATTGTCTTATAGGTTGGATGCTTTTTCTCACGCCAAATCCATATGATGATAAACTGGTTTTACTGAGACATCTTTAGGTGATTGTTTACTAAAGCTAAGAACGCGCTTCATCTGCCCTAACAAATGAAATAATATTTTTACATTAGCATAATTTGTACAATACAAATTTTTCGGCGCTTGAATAAAAGTATTTTCCGAAAAATAGAAAGGGCGCGAAATGACAGCAAAAACTAATAAACTTTTATGAGAAACCATGAAACTGACAGTGGCATAATGGAAGCGAAGGCTACGCTCATTTTGCCGGGATGAACATCTAAAGGTAATCAACTAGGAAATATTTCACATAAATAATATTCTTTCAGGCACGCAACGTGCTATGGGCATTCTCCTTTTTATAGAATGTATTTTTCCCCTCTAGGCTTCTGGCTCCTCTTCCGATGCATCGGCAAATTGTCATGCAAGAACGGGAAGTCTTCAATATGCGTCCGATAAATCAGTGCGATTAAAGATTAAAATGGCTGGTGCGTTTGCTTGCAAATTTTACAACATACCAGTCGTTGAGTCATTTTAGATCATAACCGTTCATACATTGTATACGATTTGTGTGCAGTATTGCATTTAAATGTTGTGCCAAACCTAATTAACGCGATATTTATAGAAACATTAAAATTTGTAAATTGTATTTATAGATCGGTTTCCGCTCGTTGCCTACTGCAATGACTTCTGCTGTGATCCTGCCAGAAATCAAAGCTATGTATTTACATTTGTAACTAGACCCAAGACAAGATAATTCTTTTGAGGTCAGTGGACGCTTATTCGCGTAGTTAATTTTTTTCAAATCACTGCTGTCGTGTTTACTAAAATCAGATTAGCCTTTTTAGCTCTTAGGCGTATTCACTTGAAGAACATACTTATAGGTAA